>NW_015438364.1:109082-331825 GCF_001293395.1 Leptomonas pyrrhocoris
AGAAAGACGAACCGGTAGCGTATATATATATATATATATATATATAATATTATAGAGAGAGAGAGCTATTCGAAATATAGAACGCATCGATGAGACGAGACGAAAGAATAGGACATTCAATGAGCAAACGGACGGGGAAGGTAACCGTGTCCTCAAAGGCAAATAAAAGCAAAAATGATCTGGCAACAGAGAGGCGTGCTTTCTTTCGCCCGGTTCGCATCCCTCACATTCCAACGCCGTAAACCTGACGCCAAGAACCGAAGAAATGAACGGTACTTCGATGCAGGCGGGTGAACCGACGCGACTCTCGAGCGACTTTTGTGATGCTCTCTGTCAACCATTTCATGGTAACACAACAATAAAACAAACGAAGATTATATATAAGTGAGCCTACCATGTGCCGCCATCAAGTACTTGGTGACCACTATACAGACGCAATACATGAATACATGCAACACTACGAGAGGTAGAACAAAGAAAGGTACTCGTAGCAACAATAGTAACAATAAAATGATAGTAGAAAAGCTCTCCAAATATTAAAAAAAAAACATACAGTGCATCACGCCTTCAATGGTTGTGTTTGAGCTGTGACCACAACGTTGGCGTCGGTGTCCGTCTCGTCCTTACTTCCTCCGCTGATGCCTCCGGAATTGATAAAGAGTTGCTGTGCTGCTTGTCGCCGCTCGGCACCGAGCACGTCGAGGGGCTTTTCGATGAATCCCGCTTCGCATCCGCCACAAGTCGAAGGGTCTTCTTGCTGCTTTCGGACGCTCCTGCTGTGGACCTCCCGTGCTCTCGCGATAGTCGAGGATCACCTAGACGCCTCTCTTCGGCGGTCATGCTCTTCACCTCCACTATGCTCACCATCGAGGGACTGCATTGCTTCGGTCGCCCCTGCACTTCTTCGTGGCTCGACAGCACCGGCACCACCATCCGCTGTTTCGCCGACGCCACGCACCGTCTCACAGGAGCGCGTGTGGTTAGTGGGCCAAGGGGCAAGTGTGGGTTGAAGTTGCACTCTGTCGCCCTCTGCGATACTGGCGCGGCCACCTCCGTCGCCGCCGCCTCCTCGCTGATGCAGCTGCTGCAGCTACTGCTGCTGCTCACCTGGATCTCATCCGAGTCGTTCCAGTAGGAGTAGTAATCGCTGGTCGCGTCTTGCCGACTGAGGGCGTCGTCAAAGCTGCTGGATCGACCCTGGTCATCTGATGGCCTGCGAGTGGCGCCGCTGACGCTGACTTCGTGAACGATGCGATCGCCTGACTCGGCGTCTGCGCTGGTGCCCTCCGGATGCAGCTGACTGGGGGTGGCGGCGGCAGTTGTAGGCGAGTTCACGCCTCTGTTGCCGTCGCCACCACTGCCACCGCTGTCCCTCTGAGCTTTGTCGGGGTGCGGCAGCACACGAGACGTGGCAGGGGTCACACCAGCGTCGCGGAGGGCGAGACCAAGTCGGCGCATCTCCTCCTTCTCTGTCACCTGTGCGACGGTGGCGGCATCCGACGGAGATGCCACGCCGAGTGCCGGCGTCGTGGACGGCACCGCCGTGCAGTCCATCATCAGCGTCGCACTCACCGGCGTCTGCCCGGACGGGGCACGGCGGAAGCCGTTGCACACACCGTTGGAGTCGGGAAAGAACGATTTTTCGCGCGGGCTGACCGTGCGACCGCTGCCCGCGAGATCAGCAGACTGGCGATACATCGCCGGCGTCTCGAGAAGGCGCTGTGGTTGGGCGGGGAGGGCTGCGGAGGAGCCATCGTTGTACGACAAACGGCGGGGCAGCTGCGTGTCGGTGCCTTTCGAGTTCATGAGCGACGACACCTGTGCGATGATGTTTGGATCCGTCGCGGTGGGTGCGTCGTCTTCCTGTTTGGCTGAGAAGAAGCTGCGTTTGCTGGGTGGGCCGGGGTCCTTCGCTGTTTGGGTTGCCGGTGGCGCCGGCACGCGCGCGAGCGCGGTGGAGTTCATGCGCGGTGGGGTCGGAATGGAGAGCTTCTTGGCGAAAGAAGAAGACGGTGGCGTGGGGTTAGACGGCGCGTGGGCGGTGCGGGTGTCGCTCTTCTCCGGCACCGTGGCCTTATGCAGCGGAAACGCGCTCGACAAGCCGACTGGGGACAGCAACTCGTTGTTCACGGACCGCGGCGAGGAGCGGACGGTGCGAGAGATGGGTGACAAATCGTCCATGTGCGGACCGAGTTGCATGCCGCGACGACTCTGCGCAGATCGCAGGCGACTGTTGGGGTCGTCCGCGGATAGCCGTCGCGCACTCAGCATCGAGCGCCGGCGGTTCGGCAACGCCTCCATGATCGAGCTCTGCGGTGTCGAGGGAAGGGGCACCATGGACCGAAAAAATGGGTGGCGCAGAATGGTGTGGAGGGAGGGGCGACGCTGCGGCTCCCGCACGAGCAGCCGCGAGCAAAGCATCACCCACTGCTCGTACGCCGCCTCGGTCAACTCCGCGCTCTGCGGCATCTTATCCAGTGGAGGAAAGGTCAAGGCCCCGTGGAGGATCTCGCCAAAGGTGTCGCTGATGGACGGCCCTGCAAAAGGTAAGCGGCCGAAGACGACGGCGTACATCACCACACCAAACGACCACGTGTCGGAGCTGTAGCTGCAGGTGCTGTTGTCGATCAGCTCCGGCGCCGCGAAGGCTGGCGAACCAGCCATAATCCGGCCATCGTTTAACCGGCCGTCACCATCGACGCCGACGGCGAGAAACATTGACGAGTCCGGTTGGAAAGAATTCTCCGTCGCCATTACCTGCGAAACGCGGGCCAGGTTTCCACTGAAGCCAGGGCTACAGCCGCCATGCGTGCGGTACGAGACAGACTGCTCATTGAAGTCGCCGCCGCCACCGCCACCACCCAGAAAGCTGTCCGCAGACGTGCGAGACAACTTCCAGCGGTTGTGCGGCACCGCGACGGACGCGTTGAGGTCATCTGCGCGAGGCGAGTGCTGCCGCTGCCGCCGCGCACCCGTGGCCGACTGCACGCGCTTCGGGACCAGCACACTCTCGCCAAAGTCGGTCAACAACACGCTGTCCGAGTCGGTCAGGAGGACGTTGTCCGGCTTCACGTCGTTGTGCACGATGTGGTGGCGGTGCACGTAGATGAGGGCGTCGGCGAGCTGCCATAGGAGGCGGGCGCAGCGCGTAAAAGGACGCACCACGTCGCACGGCGCGCCGCCGAAGGCCGGATCGAAGCTGTGCGCCGTCGTCAGCGGACCGCTCGCGGCGTACGTCATGATCATGTGCGCGCAGTCCTCGTCGTCGTCGTCGATGACCTCCTTCAACTGCACGACGTGCTGATGATTCTGCACCCGCCGCATGACTCGTATTTCACGCTCCACCGCTGACAGCGCACCCTCTGCCGGTGTAACAGACGTGTCCTTCCTCCGCGGTGCAGCGGGAACAGCCTCGTGAAGAGGGGAGGAAACAATTGAAGGGCGGGTGGTTGGAATGCTGCAGCTGCCACCGCCGTTGTTCGCCGCCAAGTGCAGCGGATCAGCGCCTTGTGATGCAAAGGGAATCGACGGCCGCACCTCGGCAGGCCACGAGAGACCTCCATCCACCACGACTGCAGAAATCATGTTGTGTGAAGTGCCGTCCGCCATCGATGACGACGGTGACTCGCCGCCGACGATGCTCTCCGTGTACGGGATCACGAGGTTGCTGGTGTGGCTAGCGGAGCGAGAGAAGCCCTCCATGTCGGCCTCTTGCAGGTCCGGTGCGTTCGCACTGCTCATCTGCTGCTTGCCGCTGTGCTCCGCGGTCGAAGGGAGAAAGGTTGTGCGGACGATCGAGCAGGAGGAGGTGCCGTTGGCGGAAGCGATCGGGGCTGCCACCGCGTCGGCTGCGCTCCCGCCCGTGGTGTACCTCGGCGGAAGCTTTACGCCGTTGTCTGGAAGCGAAGACATCGGCACCGCCGGCCTCAACACGCTCGGCTCCGACGAACAGGAGTGTGGACGGAGGGTGAGCAGGTGAGCAGCGGTGCGTCGCGTGCGCTTCGGCACCGTCTTCATGGCGTAGTATCTGTTCGTGTTGCGATCCACTGTCAGGTACACCCGCCCCGTCGCGCCTACGCCAAGGAGCTTCAGGACAAAGTAGTTGTTCACCACGTCGAGGTACGCTACGCTGGTGTCGCTGCAGCTGTTAAAGCTGCTGCGACGGACACGCTCGAAGCCGTCCAGGAGCCGCAGTGTCGTCGCATTGGTGCCTAACGGAGGGAGGTGGGCGGCGTAGGTGCGAGCGGTGAGCGACAGCGGCTCAATCGGGGCGTTGCGCATCTCATCATCGCTGCTTGCGGAGGTCGTCGCAGCGGTTGCCGCTGCCGCGCCTGCCCCTGGACGCACGAGCGGCTCCAGACTAGAGCAGGACGCAAACGCTTCATCAAAGGGCAACACCTTCAACATGGAGTAGTTCCGCCGATCCGGGCCGTCGAAGGAGGTGTATATCTCGTCGAGCAAGTCGAATAGCTCCCTTGAGTGTGTCGTCAGCTCATCGAACGCCTTGGCCCGATCCGCTGCGCTCGCCTCTGTGCTCAATACGGTCCTGCGCGTGTGGTCGAGATACAGCTGAAAAGCTTCCCGTGCCTGCAAAGTAGAGCTGTTGGTGTCTGTACGTTCCGAATCCCTTGCCGTGACCCACACGTTCGCTTGGAATGCTAAGGATGGAGGGGAGAAGGGGGAAGAGACGGAATTGGGCAGGCGAAGCGAGGCCGTGGAGAGTCTGCTGTCGTCGTCTCTTCCCACGCCCGCCCGCGCGCCGTCCGCACTGCCCAGCTCCCTCTCTCGCCGGCGCGCCGCAGTAAAGAAACACCCCGACCCGCTGCGCTGCAGCCGCGCCAACTCACTCTTGGCCGCGCCCGCTTTCAGTGGGTCGGCGGTCGCACACACGCGGCGGTGCAGCAAGGTTGCCGGCACGTCGTTCACGCACTGTTCTGTCTGTGGACACATCAACAGCATGCGGTCACAGTGCGTGGGCACCGTGCTGGCCGGAAGTTGCGCCGCTAATAGCGGCGTTGCGTTGCGGCTACTTGGAGAGGCGCCAACACCCCCGCCCACCGCCGCAGTCGTTATGTAGGAAAGCTGCGGCCTAATCGTGGACTTGAGCGACGACGGTTGCTCCTCTTTGCTGCTGCGGGAGTCGGCGGTCGCGTTGACGAACACCGAGGCAGCGGTAGTGGTCAGGGACGGCAGATGCGTCACAAGCTCGTGGAATCTGTTGATGCCCTTCGCTAGCACCGCGTGCTGCGCCGAGGAGTTGATGGCCGCCGTGGCGAGTTGAGTCTCATCGCAGCTTAACGACGGCCCTATCTGTGTCTCCGTGCGCGTCATCTCCGCTGTCAGGCCGGGATCGCCTGCCATCATGGAGCTGGAAGTCGAAAGCAGGAGGTGAGATGGCGCGACGGACGCGACGTCACGCCAGGTCGTCCCACGCACCGCCGAGGCACTCAACGCATTCGCACACGTCGCCTCACAGCCGAGCGTTGACAAGGCGGCGCTCCCCTCGGAGGAGGTGGCGTCCACGTTGGCGCAAGCAATACCGCACCGCGGCGACACCGAGGGGTGCACTTCGGTTGAAGCGTTGAGCATGGCGACCTACACGGGCTGCCTTTAACTTCCTCTTCTCGGATTCTGAAGGAAACGTTAAAGAAAAAACCCGGAGAAAGATAGCACTTGTAGGTGTGTTTTGTGGAGGCGTGTGTGTCGCCCAACCCAATCGACCTTTTTTTTTCTGGTAGCGATCACAGACTTGGCGTGCCACAATCGGGGGGAATGAGGCGGGAATGATGCTGTTAAAATGTTTGATTCACAATACTGTTGCTCGTTTGTTTGCTTTTTGATGTTGTTGTACATGCAACGGGTGTTGGGCGAGGCGCTCTTCGAAGGTATCTTCTTTTTGCTTAAGTCCTATTTGGTGGAGGGGGGGGGGGTGGAAGAGGAGCAATTCGGGGTCGCTGAACTCTCTCTCTCTGTGTGAGTGAGTGGGTACGTGTGCCTGTGCTTTGATAGACGTCTTGATGACTCTCTCACCGCAACGAAAGTAGCGCGTCGCCAAAGACTCTGTAGGCCGCAACAGCACCGGGTCAATCGACGATCTTATTTGGTTTTTGCTTTTCTGCTGTTTCGCTTCCAAGAGTTGTGTGCACACCGTTCGCTTTTTATTTAAGCTGTGCGTTACGCCGTGGTGATTGCAGAGAAACGGAGAAGTGAATGGGGGGAAGTGGGTAAGGAGGGGGAGAGGGGGAGAGGGGGGCCACGACGCTGTCGAACGCACCTGCTGCAGGGCCGAATGCATTCATCATGACTCGTCCGAGCAGAAAAGGGGAAAAAAATGTGTACCTCACAGCAAGCGTTGAGGCAGCCGCCTTTGGCGAACATCGTCGATCAGAAATTCAGTGTTCGTTGGCGGAGGCATTGAAGAAGAAGATACGGCCAAAATTGCACTTCACTTCGACCTTCTCCGCGTGCCTGTGCCATCGCTTCATCGGCCAGCACGTCAACACACCCAAGCACCAATAAAAGAACACACGCATTCAATTCTCTTTACTTTTTGAACTATTAGCATGCAACGGGCAAAGCGGCAGCCTAACGAGTAAAACCACCGGGTGGCCTCACAACCTCTATCAGTAAAAACCAGCACATCCGCCGCACTCCTCTCTCGCCCCCTCTTTCCAGCAGCAACAGAAGAAACGTTCAAGACGCTGCGCACAGACCTTCAGGGCCCCGACACCCACGAAATGCCGAGACTCAGCGTGCCTTGCGGGTGCAACGACTGGGTAGTCGTGATGGTGGCAAAAGGAGACTCGAGCAGAGGACGCAGGGCCACCTCGACGATGCCCAAATTCGCCTGCACCTCCCTCGCCCGTTCATCAAAAACGACAAAGCTGACGGCGCCAAAGGCGATAAAGCGAATCAGCGCGGGATCGACGAGGACGCGGTGGTCCACCGGCGCGACGTCAAACTTCGGGTTGGTTGTGAAGGCTTTGTTGCCGGGCCGCACAACGGTGTCGCGCACGCAGCTCAAACCACCCAAGGGGGACGCGGCGGTGTAAAAAACGTAGGGTTGCGGCAGGGTGTTGTCCGCGGCGGAGCCAGCCAGGCCCTCTGCGTAGAAGACCTGCACACGCAGAAAGCGCACGGTGCGCAGGGCGACCATGGCGGATTTGATCGCTGCCGTCGACAGCGTGGCGGAAGTCGCCGCGGGGTCCGACAGCGGTGCCCCCAGCAGCACCGGCAGCACCAGGTGAGAGCAGCAGAACTCTACAAGTATGGAGCCGACGCTCTCGCCGTTGCCGTCTAGCAGCGTCAGCGACTCCTCCATCGACAGCTCCCGGGCAGCCAGCAAGGCCATGCCGGGCAGCTCCGCCATCGCCACCAGCCGTGAGCCCGCCCCGTTGGTGGAGTGTAACTGGAAGACAAAGGTGGTGTGCTCAAGCGCGGCCAGCGTGACGGCATCCTTCGCAAGGTCATCGTATTGAAAGCGCACGTCCACCACATCATCTAACGCATAAAGGGTGGGACCCACCATCGTCTCGTAGTCTGATAAGCCATCCAACGTGAAGAAGAAGGGCACGGGGGAATGCAGATCGCCGATGCCCAACGCGCGACACATCGCCTCTTCCTGACTCTGCAGACCTCGAATAGAGAAGGCGATAAGGCCGTCGTGATCACGACCGGTCGCCGCCGCGGTGCGGTAGGCCTGCAACTGCTGCTTCGCAAAAATGGTCTGCACGTGTGTGACACGTCCACGCAGCGCAATGCCTTCCTCGAGCAGCGTGTCCCGCTCCTCGCTCATCTCATGCAAGGAGCTGCGATACTGATTCACCTGCTCCTTCATTTGCTGGCACCGTGTCTCCGCCAATTCGAGATCCAGCGCGGCCGTGGCGAGAGCCTCCCGCAGTTGCCCCAACTCCCAGTCATCGTCCCAGTTCAGGGCCTCGTAGAGGTCCAGCGCGTTCGTTGCCTCCGTCGCCCCTTCGGCCGTACTCGCGCCGTTGGTGGCAGTATCGTCTGCTCCAGCTGCGCGGCTTTTGTCTTTGTTCTCAGCGTGTGAGGAGCGCAGCACGGCATCCAGCATTGAGCGCGAGTTTCCTGCGCGCTTCTTCATGGCTGCCACCGCCAGAGCCCGATGGAAGTCTTCGTCGGTTAGATCGACACCCGTGGCAGCAGCCGCGGCGGCAGCGCTGTGGCCCGCAAATGCGATCTGCGCCGACAGAACGCTCTTCTCCTTCTCCACCTTTGCAACCTGGCCTCTGTAGAGCTGCAAATCCTCCTGCACGCTCTCCAGGGTGCGGCGCAGCTCGGCGAGGTCGTGTTGGCTGTTCAGCAGCTTGCGCTCCGTCTCTCGCCGCTCTCGCTCCGCCGTGTCCCGCATCTCTTGGACCTCTGCCAGGCGTGACTGAAACTCGAGTCGCACCGCCGCTTCTGTTTCGCGGTTGCACGACTGCAGTGACCCGACGAGCTTCATCAGCTCCGCTTCGAGGTGGATGTTTTCTTCGTTCTTCTTCTGCAGGGCGGTCTCTACGTCGCTCAACGTGGAGGACTTCGCCCGCAGCGCCGCCGCCTCGTGCTCCAAGGCGAAGAGCGCCTTCTTCGTGTCGCCGTGTGCGGTGGAGGCCTGCTTTAGCTCCTCGACCAGGCGCCCGCACTCCCCCTTCAGCGTTTCCACTTGCCCCTGCGCGTACTGCAAACGACTGTTCAAGAGCGTCACCTCACTTGCTCTGCGGTGCAGCTCGCCCTGCACGGCGCTCACGTCGGCCGGGTCTGGATTGCCGCTGCGAGTGGCTGCCGCGGCGGCAGATTCAAATGCCTGCTTGTCCACCTCCATCAGACGCAGCTTCAGCGCCAGCTCTTGTTTCTCGCGCGTGAGGGCGTCCACGGAAGAGCGGTACTGCGCCTCGAGTTGCTGCTGGGCCATGTTGCTGTCCTGCATCTGCTGCTGTAAGCCTTCCATAGATTTGCCTGTCTGCGCCTGGAGTTGCTGCTGGACGAAGAGAGACTTATTCAGCTCCTCGCGCACCTGCTGCAACTGTGCCCGCAGGGTGTTCGCCTCCTGCTGCGCGGCCGCAAGTGCCGCTGTGGTGGCGGCGTCGGGGACGGCTGCACCGCCAAGCGGGCTCGTCCCCTGTGCCTGCGCCGCTGCGGAGCGAAGTTGCTGGACCTCGAGCTGTGCGTGGGCTAAGGCAGCCTTGCACGCGGCGAACTCCGCCTCGTTCACACCGCGCGGCGCACCGGCTGCAGCAAGCGCCGACCCACCGACGGAGCTGGGGCCGCCAGCGTGACTGCCCGTCACCGACGGCCTCTTCAACGGCGTCGCGGCGGTCGAGGGAGCGCGGGAGGTGATGCCGCGCTGATTCGGGTGCAGAGACGGCAGCACATTACGAGCGGTGGACGAAGGTGGGCCGGCCGCCGCCGCGGCAGCAGCAGAAGCCATCGTCGCACCTGCGCCGGCGGAGTGCGGACGCGCAACCGATGATGAAGATGGTGATGCCTGCCGCGGTAGGGTTGTGCCGCCGTGCATCGAGGAGGGGGCTTCGCTCGCATTCGGTCCCTCCCGCACCCGCGGCCAATCCGCTGTGAGCCGACGAAACTGCGTCTGCACTTTAGTTAGTTTCGCCTCCATCTCACTCCTCTGCGACTTGAGCTGCGCGTTTTCCTGGAGAGCACGCTGCAACTGCTCCTCCGTGCCGCCGTGCGGGGACCGACCAGAGGCGCGACGTTGCATGGCGTCTAACGGGTATAAGAAACGTACGAAAACAACAAAAAGATGAAGAAAACTAGAAAGTGTAGTGCTGAGCCACGTCTATATGTGTTGGGGGAGGGGGAGGGGGGTGTTACCCAGGCGCGAGGCTCTCTCAGATCTTTGAGCCGAGGCAATGAGGCGCACTCTCTCCTCTTTGGCGTCGCGCTATCGAGACCGCCTCCCTTCAACTATGTTTTATGAACAGAGGCACAAGAAGAACTCTGCCAAGGAATGGTCTCTTCGTGCGGACGGAGGCACGGTGCGTGCTGCGTATCGCCCGACGCTTAAACTGGGAAGAAGAAAAGAGCGGAAAAGATAGCACGCGCAGATGTCGGAGAATAAGAGTAACGCTTCCTGTGCAGTGAAGCGGCGTAGCCATTCATGATACTACTATTCTTCTTATTCTGTTGGATCATTTGGCCCATTACTAAGTGTTTGCAAGTTTTTCTTCTCTTCTTCTAAAGCCGTTCGCAACACAACTTCTACTTCACGCGGACAGTGAAGCCTTCGTCGCTTGTCATCACGAGGGGGTGTGGAAGCGGAGTGAGGGGCCATCGAAACGGCAGAGATGCAGTTTTCCTCAGATACTCGTTTGCGACCTCCGTGAGGTCGGTCGCTGCAACACGTAAAACGCAAAAGCACAGCAAAGGCGGAAGAAAGGTCAACAACAACAAAAACAAACTTGCGGGCCTCTTACCGGCGAGGGCGGTTATACACGTTCACCTTCTCCGCCCAAGAAGCATCCTGCACTCGACTCTGCTGCTTCTCCTGCCGTATGTGGGCCATCTCCTTCGCCACCGTCTCGCGATACCGCCGTTCCTCCTCGCGTATTAGCACCGCATTTGCCCGCTCCTCCTTGGTGCCGTGCAGCCGCCCGCTGCCGTCCTCCATCTGCGCGTAGTGCACCGCAATAATGCGGTCGCGGAACGTCTTCTGATCCATGTCGCGTATAACGCGATCACTCGCCTCGAAGGTCTTGTACGACAGCACGACGGTGCCGCGGAAGTTGCCGACGGAGTCGCGCAGCATGCGCGGTGGGGCAGCGAAGGCGCCGAAGCTCTCGAAGAAGCGCGTGACGTCAAACTCTGTAACGCGGTAATCGACGTTGCGCACGACTACCTTCGCGCCAACCTCGTGCAGGCCCACAACTGCGTGCGCGCCTGGGCCGCTGCGGGGGGCACCGCCCGGCGCCTCGACGTCGACACTCGCGTGATAAACACGCAGCTCTTTGTTGTACAGCTTCACACGTGCACGGTAGAGTGCTTCATAGCAGTATTTAGCGTCCTCTGCGTTGTAGTAGTCGACGTAGCAGCGAGAGGCACGTTGTGGCACGCCTGTGAGGTTGACTTCAGTGGGCCAGCTAATGTTGCGGATAGGTCCGAATTGCAGACACAGCTCGTAGATGATGTCCTCGTCACAGTGTTCGTCGAGGTTGCTGAAGCTCACGCGGCGCAGGTCTTCGCGCTTAAATGTAGTCATGGTATCTTGTTCCTCTTTCTAATCCGCATTCCTGATGCGGTCGTAGCGTATGAGATGGAGGGAATTGTGTCACACATGAAGGAGAAGGTAACGACAAGAACAAGGAGAAACGAAAGCTTTTGTTGAGTGTTCGTTGATTCCAATAGTGGCAAAGATACGTTTGGGGCGCCCTTCGGGAGAGAAAGGCAGCGCTTGATGCCATGGAATTGACGCGCATATTATATACACAAACATAGAGAGAACAGGCGCCGTAGGCGCAAGACTCGAATCGCTTTGGGTGTCCTTTATTACTCGCAGTACCATCCGGAACAGAAGTATCATTGGAAGACGACCATTCCTCGTCCCATTCCTTTCCTCTTATTATTCCTTTGTTTTAATAGGGAAAGACACTAAATCTCCCGGTGGAGCGGTGCTGAAGCCCGGTAGCAAACATCATTATCAGACTCTTTAAAGCGCAGACGAAAGCCTGTGGTGACAAGAGCAAACAGACGCCAAGCGCGTAAAGGAGAAAACACCAGCGAGGCAGCATTATGCACTACCCTCCAAAAAATAGCCGCCTCGATGCGTACGCGCGTTAGTACGATATGAGCCCCAGCACGTCATCGAGCTCCGCATCCTCGAAGCGGTACAGAGACGGAATCAGCTCTACCGCCTCCCTCGTCGAGGTGGGCCGCAGCGTCGTCAAGGCAATCACCTCAAACGGCTTCATGCGCTCCGCACGCGAGGTCACCGATGCGACAGCAGCAGCAGCAGCAGAAGCGCCGGCAGTTCCCTCCGCCGGCATGATGGCGTAACCGTTCTCATCCACCGACAAGTCTGCCAGGTGAGCATTGGCGGAGTGGCCTCCATCCGCGCGGACGCGCAGCCGTCGCGACTGCAGGGTGTTCACCACACTCTCCGGGGCGCAGTCCTCCTGCAAAATGTCCACCGCCTCGCAGCACGATTGAATGAGGACGCCCTTCGACTTGTCGGTCTCCTCGGCTCCGATGCGCTTCTCGTGGAGAATGCGGGCGACGATGGGCAGCGACAGCGGCTCGGCGTAATCAAACACCGGGCCGAGGTGGCCATCTATGTAGCTTTCCTCCACCATGAATGGGGCTCCTCAGAAAAAAAAAAAAGTTCTGCTGTTATTATTAGATTCTATTTTGGCCGTCGCTGCTGTGAAAGGTGACGCAGAGAGTTCCGCGTGAAGTTCAAAAGAGAAGGGGCGGAGTGTGTGTGTGTTTGTTTTACGAGAGATGCGCTTCAGACATGAATGTCGGAGATCAAGAGGTTGCATACTCTTTCGCTTTGGCTGCCTCGCACGTCCAGACAGAGACAACTGCGAACCTTTTGCTTTGTGTGTTTGCTGCTTCCAAGGGCTGGGAGCAAGTAGGAACAAAGAACCACAGCTTTTTCGGATGCGGCGACTGAAGAAGAGGGAAGCAGACGGAGTTCGCTGAACGAGCGCGGCGCTGAAAAACATCAATGTTGCGGAGCTCTGCTCGCTGCGCACCATCACAGACTCATTCGCGGATTGAATGTTGTTGTTTTTCCATTGTTGTTCTCTTCTGTTGTTGGTTTGTTGGCTGATGTCTCTATTAAACACTGCTGCACGAAACCGCATGGATGGAACCCCACGCATCCATTCAGATTTTTGCAACTCCACGGAGCAGAAGGGGATACGCGCCGTCCTGCCCCTGCAAATGCCTAGATTTGAGAAGGCAAAAGAAATAACAGATGATGAGAACTCGCTGGCCTTCGCCCACGCAGTCAGAAACAGAGCAAGTGCTGGGGCTACGGCGGGGGGCGTGGGTATGACGCACACGCAAGCACCAAGAAAGGTTTTCTTCTCTCCTATCGTCCTCCGCCCAACCATCACAAATATCGTGAACGGGATAGCGGCGCAGAGGGCAGGTGAATGTGCGCGCCCACCACCATCAGCCCAACCGGATCCGCACAGCCAGAAGTGGTGCCGACGTGCTGGCCATAAGCCGCCGAGCTGGGCGGCCGCACCGGTCGGGCCGCAGCGCCCACACCAGGGAGCACAACAGACGGAGGGCAGCCCACGACCCCTGCAGGGCGATGGAGAGAGTTCCGACGTGGTCGCGGCTCGGAGTCCGAGGCGCGTCGACCCGCCGGACGCACCGGAGTAAAGCGCGACGGTGGAGCCACCACAGTCCCGGTGCGGGAGGCAGTGGCACCGCGTACGCCCGCCGCTGCCCCCGCGTGCCACGCCTCTGCTCTGGTGGCCGCGAGCGAGGTGGACGGCGTCTGCTGCCGTTGCTGCTGCCGTTGCTGCTGCAGCTGCCCGTGCGCTGGATTGTGCTCTCGTGCCGCTCGCACACCGCTGCCCGTCGCGTGGCCCGTTGCAGATCCCGGCGAGAGGGGCGCGGTCACCCCCGTCTTTGGGGTGCTGACGCGCTCATACAGGTCCGCCATGAAGCGCCGCGCAAAGCCGGACATCGGACGTGACGCCGGTGGGATGGGAGAGGAAAGGTTGGAGGGAGACATCCGCACGCCGCGACCGGAGAGGAGCCGCACCGTGGCGCTGTTGCGGACCGCCAGGGCCTCGCTCGCAGGGCGGGGCATGCGGCCGGCGTACGCGGATAAGGTGGGGTGTGGTGGCGGCGACGTCGAAGAAGACGCTGCACCTCCAGAAGGAGGGGCATCAGCGGGCCCGCTGCGCTGTTCCTTGTCGTGCTTCGGCGTCTTCTTACCTGCGGCAAGAATCTCGTTCTTGGAAAAGGGCACAGGTGTCTCCGTAACAGCCGTATCGCTACCTTTCCTTGCGCCCTCGGCAGGTTCGGTGACGGAAACAGATGCTGCCTCTCCCTCCTTCGAAGGCTGACGTGCGGGCTGCGACGTCTGCGGTGAGGGAGGGGGTGCGAGGACCGTGATGGTGCCTTTCCAATCTCCTACACCGGGCAGAATCGGTACGGGAATGACTGCCATCGCAGGAGCCGGAGGAGCGCCTTCGGCGGCTGTGACTGCGGCGGGACTCAACGGCGGTGTTCTATCCGTTGTCGTGTTCTCGTGGTGTCGATGAAAGATACGTTCGTGAGTGGGGGTGGGGGTGATGCCGGTGCCCTCCCGCTGCTTCGCGGAACCCGTGCCGTCCCATCCAGTCCTGGTGGCGGCGGCCGGCACATTTGGTTCGTGCACCGCGTCCGCGTTCTCACGCTTCGCACTCTCCTCCTCCTGCAGCAGCCAACCGCGCATCTGCTGCAGTCGCGGGCACTGCGACTGCTCCTCGACCGTAGCACATCTGTCGAGTAAAAAGCCGAGCATCGAGTTGTCTGCATGCGCCAGTGAGCTCCGCACGACGTGGGGGGTGCTCTTGTCAGCGTAGTCCTGCACAACAGGTTTCGCTGCAGTGGATGCCCCCGCCGCGCCTTCCCTTTCGTCCTCCTGCAAAAGGCGATGAAGCGTTACCAGCTGCGGCAGCTCCGACGCCTCCGCACCGCACTTGCTAACGAGAAAAGAAATCATCTCGCACACCAGTGACGTGTCCTCGGGAAAACTCTAAGTCAAAAGAAAAGAACCAACAACGCAGTCACGAGTGCAACGGCTGTGCTACAGCGGCCTTTCAAGTCAACGTCGATTGGCTGCTGCGCCCGGCAACTCGCAACAAAGAGGGAGGGCGAGAAAGAGGAAAAGGAAAGGCGGCCCGCAGAGAAGCGCGCCGATTGAGCAAGGGAATACTTCTGCGGACGTTGGACGGTCGAATAGAAAGACGCGCATTGATGGCGAATAAAAACGGAGTCTCCCCACGAGTACAACCGGAGAGCTTCAACGTTTTTGTTGGGCAGGCAACGACGAGGAGGCGCTACAGATGCACACAGACACGAAAGGAAAGGATGCGATGTAGCACCGCTGACGCTGACTCTGCGTCGAACGAAGGGGCTAAAATTCTCAACAACAGCATAAAAAGAAAAAGAGAACAGAGCGTTTCGCTTTCCAACATCAACGGTTCTGTTTTTCTCTTTCACGAGCTCCTTTGACCGCAACCTTAAATATATATAACAATAACATGCAGTGAAGCAACTGACTCGCTGTCCTTTCTACCTTTCCAGCCTGTGACCCTTCTCTGCTCTTCGCTCCTCTGCGGCTCACAGCGGCTGTACACCGGCGGCCCTCCAACAAAAACAAAAAGAGCATGCTGGAAGAAGAAATCCACAGAAAGGAGTAAACCCGAGTGCTTTACGCACGCCGCACAACCAGAGAAAAAAAAAACAAGAAACAAATCGGCACCCGCCGTCAGCAAACGTGCGCACACATAGATACCAACGCAGGCGCAGCAACGCCACACGCACTCAGCACGGCTACTCTTCAGGACCAAACATATTCATTAGATGCTGATAGGACAGCCCAGGCACCAGCAGGTCGCCGTCGTCCACCTCGTTATCGTGGGCGCCGCCCAACGAGATGCCCGCGCCACCGAGCTGACCAATGCTACTCGTCGCGGAGGGCATGACGATGGGAGCCGTGGAGAAGAGCCGCCCTTGCGCCGCCATCTGCGCCAACGGCGCCCCAAACGCAGCTTCATGTCCGTGGATAGCGTCGCTTTGCGCCTGCGAATGCACCCTGCGCAACACCTCCTTCCGGCAGGCCCGCCCGCACAACTGATAAAGTGCCGCCATATCTCTCGAGCTGTCGAAGGCTTCGCCGATGATTAGCTTGCCCAGCATGTCCAGAATCTCATCCACCGTGTTCACCGACTGCTGGTGCTGCTGCCACTCTGCAGCTGGCGTGTCTCCCGCCGCGGCCTCCAGTTTTGACAGAAATTCCCGAGGCGGCAGAGCCGAAGAAGAAGGCGCTGCCGTCGCCTCCTCGTCCTCCCCACCAGCCGGCAGTCCTGCGGCGGTGGCGGACAGGGACCCCAAGATGAGGCGGAGCCCTTCTGCAGACAACACCGCTGGCGGAGTTGGCGCTAATGAAGCAGCGGCAACAGCAGGGGGAGCAAGAGCCGGCCGCACGAGGGACGCGGGTGTCGGAGGGGCGATGGCCATTTCCCTCGCTGCGCCGACCGACTCCCCGGACGTCGTCGCAGCGGAGCGGGTCGACGCCGCGCTGTCTGCGACGGGCTCCGTTGCTACGCCTGGCACTGCTGCTTGTGGCGCAGGTGGAGTGCCTGGCTTGGTCTCTGTCGTTGCCTTTGAGGTGGCGGTGGCGGCAGCCGCTTGCGGAGCCGCTTTCCGATCGTCTGCCCGCGACGTCGTCGCACCTCTACTCGCCGTAGCCGAGTACGACGGTGGGGCTAGCTTCTGAGACCACGACGTGGCCGAAGCGGCCGCTGCCGAACCGGCTGCACCACTGCGCCCAGTGGAGCTGCCTCCTGCCACGCTGCTATACGTTCCTCCCCCCACCGTGCTGCTGAATGCCCCGGTCCGGCCCGTCGTGACCGGGCTTGGTAGATCGCCTGTGACGCCGAAGTACCGCACAACGTGGGCGAAGGAGCAGGCGGCGTGGTTGTGGCAGTTGCCCTGTCGCCAGTTGAGGCACAGCTTCATCGTGGTGTCTAGCTTGCCTTCCCGGCGGAGGGCGAAGGCGGCCTCGCTGCCCTGCGTGGGGCTGAGGTCTTCCTCTGCTACTTGAATGACAAAATTGGGGTTGATCTGCACCGCAATGTGGTCGGTGACGCTGGTTGGCTGCAGGAGACTCTTCGTGACGTCTACGGCCTTGGAGCGCGGCTTATTACGTCCCATGATGACGAGACGGAAAGAGAAAGGAGCCTAAGAAAAAAAATTAGTGTGGAATTAACTAGGTGTGCAATGCAGCTTCGCTCCCATAAAAGAATATTTTTAAAAATTGAAAGTGGTACAAAGAGAGAAGCACCCTTTTGTTGTGAAGAGATCGCATGAAATGGATCCGATACCACCAACAGAAGCTCTGCCACCTCTCGTGAGGGGTTTCTTCTTCTTCGGATGCCACCTCATTCATTGCCACATTTCAGCTCCCCTACCCGCGACGCTGGCGTCCCCCGCCGCCCTCCTCATCCTGAAGTCGTCCGCCACGTCCTCAGCGACGGAGTACACCATCGCAGGCTGTGTGCGTGGAGATGCAACGGAGACGTGAGACACAATTCTACCCGCACGTCTGCGTAAGCGGAGTGAGGTAGAAAACTGATGTCTGCGTTCATTCGAGAGAAGCACTCCCTTCCGCCGATTGATAAACTCCTTTGTGCGCTGCGGTTATCGAAGACACGTACACGTTGTCGCATTCAAGTCGTACGGTGCTCCTCCGCTGCGTTTGCTTGTTTCTTCGTGTCTGCTTTGGATTAGGGGGAGGGGGATTGTGTGTGTGTTTGTGTCTTAGTAGTCGAAGATGTGTAAAAAGCGTAAGCCAGGCCCAACTGAGAAGAAACGCACAGCCGACAAAAACAAAAGCGCGACAGCTGATCGTCACTTTGGCGCTGCGCACGGCAAAGGCACAGAAAGGAGATGCGTGCGTAGGTGAGGGCATTCTGCTCCCACCATTGCTTCTGTCCACCAGGAGTACCATTTTCTTTCAACCGAACCCCTCCCCCCTTCCCCTTCCGTTCGCACCACACAAGACGTGAAGGCATCTTTCCTTTTCTTCACAACGAAGCCCCCACCCAGCCGCCACACTTCTCTCCCATCTGCGCCCGTTCACTTCTTGTCCCTCGCGGTCAGTGAGCCCTCGTTGCGGTGCGTGCGGGACACCTCCACGCGGTGGCGCAGACGGCGGCCGCGGCGCATCGACTTCCGCACCAGCGCCGCATCCCGCTCCATCACCTCCGTCCGGTTCGTGTACTCCACATCCAGGTGCGCGCGGATGCCGATCTTCGCTACGTCCGGGTGATTCACGCCGTAGAGCTGGTCGTACCGCGTCTCGGGTACCTCGTTCATCCACGTGCTGCTGCGCTCGTGCAGGCTCTTCGTGTCGTCGTAGTAGATGTCGCCTGCCCGCACGTCGTCAAGCCGTTCGCGCTCCGCTGAAACGGACAAGATGGACTCCAGCGCCGGCCGCTCCCACGGGTGTCGCTCCGAGAAGAAGGCGGGCAGTTCGGTTGTGGCGGCCGCCGCCATCGTGCTGTCCGGCTGACTTGGATCGCGCACCGGGGGCAGAATCTTTGTGGTGTTCTTCATGGCGTGGAGGTCGTACATCCAGCCGTGGCGGCGGCGGAACTCGATGAAGTCGAACTGCTTGACGGCGCGGCCCCACTCGTAGAACTTGCCGCGGTAAATGGAGAACTTCCGCAGTGCGTCCTCGACCTCGTCGCGCAGCGGGCTGGAGAGGTGCGTGCGCGGGATACCGAGCTCATCCATCTGCGCGAGCACAATGGGGATCTTCTTCTTCTCCAGTGCGTGCACGTTGCCGAAACGCTGCAGGCCCTCCGAGTTGGGGGCGTAGGAGTGGTCAACGACGCCGCGGAGGTACAGTTCGGAGGTCAGCGGGCTCGCACGGGGCCAGCGGCGGTCCACCAGCTCCTGCCACAGCCCGTCGCAGCGGTCGAACAGCTTCGCCTCGCGGTTGCCCAGCAGCAGCGCGTTGTAGCTGTGAATGGTCATGTGCTCACCATGACGATGCCGCACGAAGCGGAAGACGTCTTCGGCCTCCGTCACGTTCCCCGTCAGCGACAGCGCCAACAGCACGTTGTCGTAGGTGGACATCGTCGGGTTAATGCCGCGGGCTCCCATTCGGTCGTACACCGCGTCGGGAATCGCCCTCACGTGCACGTAGCCGCACGTCAGGAGAGCCTCCATCAGCGCGTTTGTCAGCTGCGAGGCGGCCGGCGTAGTCTCCACCCGCACCCCAGTCCCGCATTCACGCGCCAACGCGGTCATTGCCATATCGTACCACCGATACGCCTCCGCCGCGCGCTCCTCCCCAGCCTGATCGCCGAGCAGCTTAAACGTGAGTGCCGGATCGCAGCCCGCCTCGCTGTGCAGCACGCAAGTGCCCATCTCACTCGCTTTGAGCGCACGTAGGAGGTTCACGTAGTCCATCACGCGGAGCTCCCTGGCCTGATGCATCGCATCGACGCAAGCGGAAGCCTCGGTATGCAATCCGCAGCTGGCCAGGTCCATCGACAAGTTCACACGCGCGGCGAGGTTCGTGAGAGGGGTCTGCTGCTGCTGTGCGTATTGGCTCCGCAGGGACGCCACGCGCTGATTGTACTGGCGGAGAACCTGCTCCCGTTCGCGCTTGCGCTGCAGCAGCACGACGTGTTGCTGACGCTTCGTTATACCGCTGAAGTAGTACACGCCCTCCCACTGGTTCTGCGGTTTGCGCTGCGGAAGGTTGGTGCGGATGTGATAGTACGACGGCACCGTCGTGCGAGCCACGTTCTGGCTGAGCTGCATGGCTCTTTCCTTAAAGCACTATACTGTTCTCTCGAAGATGAAGAAGAGGAGAGAAGACCAGAAAGCAAAAGGAGTGAGAGAGAGCCGCACAAGTCAAATTGAACACCAACAACAAGAAAAGAAAAATCATTACGAGCTCATCGAGAACGACGACCGCTGGAATGAAACGCTTTGGTTGCTCGCAACGCCTACCAAAGTAAGAGGGGGGGTTATTGCATCCACCTCGGCGGCCTGGCAACCAACTCCTTGTCATGCCCATTTGCAGACGCAATAACGCTGCACGGTCTGCTTCATCTTGTGTGTCGTCATCGATGGGAAATACGCTCCTCCATAAAAAGAGGCAGTGTCGCCAAAAGATGTCCTGACGTGCGGGAACGTGCCAGTTTACAAAAACAACATTTTTCTCTTCTTTTATTTATCTTACACAAGGATGGCCGCGTTCCGTTTCGTCTTGCTTTGGGCTTTTATTCGCCTCCTCTTTTCGCTGGAGGGCTTTATATATACAATTCGCGCCTCCAAGCGAACGACAGTAGATAAATATATGTAGGTCATCCTCACGGGCAACAGCACATACCGTGGCGCATTCCTCTTCACGCACTCTGTGTCTACTCTTCGCACGTTAGCGAAGATCCTCTTCCTATTACCCCCGTCAGCAGCGTACCACACGCTTGTGCGACACAATCAAAGGAAACTGGTGCTGGTACGCTTCTTGGGGGAAAAAAACACGCAAGTTAACGCTTCCATGTCGAACACATCAACACAAAAAGGCTCAGTGCCAATGGAATGCAGCAGAAGGTTATAAATCAAAGGGGAAAAATTAATAGGAAATACATGCGGGAGTGCTTATAGGTATAGAGAGACAGCCATATAACAAGGCATCTACGCTGTTGCGCGCCATCAACGCTCAGCTGGGTGCGCTTTGTCCGTCGTTCGCTCTCTTCATATTTTTTTTTCCCTTTTGCGAAAGAAAACAAAGAAGAACAAAAAGAGTCAATGGAAAAGCTATAAAAGAAAAAGGACACCCCGTAATAATAATAATAATAATAAGCAATTCGTCTTGGTTTAATTTTGTCTGGGGTACTTCTCCGCACGCATCGCTGCATTTCCTCGTCAGCGAAAACATAAAAAGCCCATAGAAAGGCGGTGAAGCCAACGCGGATGGACTAATTGGCGCACGTTGGTCGCTGCGGAAGGAAAAGAGGGGGAGATTCCAAACAGGAACAAAAAAGGTTTATTAATCAACAAACAGAAAAGAAAGCAAAAAAGGGGAATAGGAAGGTTGGGAAGTCAAGAGTGGAAGAAATGTCACGACATTTGTGTAATGCGTAACTCGCGAGTCCTAATCCACCACTGCCTTCTAGGAACCTCACCCTCCTTCGCTTATCAGTCACCCTCTGATAATGCCCTCAAGTTTATTCAATGTTTTCGCTTTTTCCCTGGCCCCGGCCAAATCTCAAAGATATCATCGCATTACGAAGTGCATAGGAAACATTACCCAACTCAAGGATCCTTCCAGAGATCCCATGGGTCCCTGCCGTGGTAGGGACCGGGGGCGGGCGGGTGGAATTTTTGGAAGGCCGGAGACTTCACACTGGCGGACAATATACCCAGGATGCAAAACCCACAGAAACAGAAGAGTCACGACCAACAGGCGATAGAAGTAAAGGAGAGTATCATGCATTTCCCAAATGACTGAGATCGCCGATCCCATCCGCTGACCATATCTTCTTTCTTTTTTCCGTTCCTTCTATTCCCCTCGCAAGCTCTCAGAACAGAATAGGTAGCAAAGGGAGAACATCAAAGTGGATAAGCGCGCATTCCCGCCTTGGAAAAGGTCACCGCTTGTTTCCTCCATACTGTTCGTTTTCCTACTTTTCCTTTTTCTCAATGAAATGTGCATATACGATATTGAATTCAAAAGCATCACGAAGTAACCCTCTCGCTCTTCTGAAACACCACCAAATACTTAACTATTAATACGGGGAAAAAAAGAATTCCTGTTGGCCCGCCCACATCGCCTGGGTTTGTCCGATGCACGTAAAAGGAGCGAATGAAGAATCTCTTGAGATTCGTGCGTACCAAAGAAAAAAAAGATGATGGAGGGTGGAATGAGAGAAGGAGATGTGTGCGTGCTCGCTTGGCGGTGCGCATCACTCCTCTCTTTTCCCTCTTCTCACGGGTTGTTAGTCTTTTTTTCTTGTTTTTAACGGGGAGGTTACAAAGCCGGGTCGTTGTCTGTCAGTTTCTAGGTATTCGATGGCACACGGACACCACTGCCCAGAGGGTAGTGAGCGTGAATGCGTGAGGCCGTGGACACGGTCTTGCGCGCCCTCTTCCCCTTCTCCGGAGCTACGTAGGGATCGACGGTCACGTACGCCTCGTAGCCGCCGCCTTCGATGTAGCGGCTCAGGCCGACATCCGCGCTCACCAGACGGCCGTTGCACCAACTACCCACCTTGCCCTTCTCCATGACAGAGTGGCCCACCACCATCGCACCCACCGTGATGCCCTCCTTCTTTGACAGGGCACGTAGGGCTTCGTCGAGGGGGCCGCAGTTGCTCTGCATCGCCGCCGCCACGATGCTGCGGTCTCGCAGCGGACTGTCAGGGGAGTGAAAAACGTGCTTCGACAGGCTCGCCGCCATCAGCCCTTGATACCACAGCTCGTTGTTCAGCTGTTCCATGCCGTAGGCCGCGTAGGTCGCCGTCAGTCCGCCGTGCACGTACACTACATCACCGATGAGGACGGCAGCGAGGTTGTCCTCCACAAGCATGCGCCCGTAGCGGCCGCCCACACCGTAGAGGTGGCGAAAGCCCAGCGAGCCACTCGACCCCTCTAGCAGACTCGGGTGTATGTCGCTAGTGCTGCCCATGAGCGCCAGCATCTCGTGGTGGCCGGAGAGCGTGACCACCTGTCCGCCTGCCTTGGCGGCCTCCGTTCTCAGACGGTGCAGGAGCTGCAAAAGTGCTGGTGCATCCGGGCCGCGATCCACGACGTCGCCGAGCTGGACGAGAATGTCGGTGCACCCGTCTCGCCAGCTGTCGGTCACTTCATCTAGAACCTGTGCCGCACGCAGTACGCTGCGCAAACGATCGAGATCGCCGTGCAGGTCGCCGACTACTACCACTCGATGGTACGTGCCTTCGATAACGGAGCTGCCGGCAGGCGTGACGACCGGTGAGACTGGCCTCGGCTTTGGCAGCTGACGGTGTTGCCTCAGTTGGAAGCCGACGGTAGGGGTGTAAAGCCTGAGAGGGAAGGAGGAGATAATGAAGGTGGCCATAAAGACGAGGACGAGCACCGTCCAGAAGACCAGCGGCGACCGCACGTTCTTCGGGGAGCGCAGGCGCGTGAGAAGCGCCTCCACCGTCCTACTCGCTGACATGTCTCACGTTTCGGAGATGCACGAAGGGGAAAAGGACAAAAAAAAAGTAGGTGAAACTCGTGTAAATTGGCGATGCGGCATCGTGTCTGTCTGGGTGGCTACTTGTGGCTACTTGTGTCGCCGCAATCTGTCTGGCACCGACAGCGGTGAAGAGCGCTCCGCAACGAGAAGAAAAAATGGCTCCTTTTAGAGTAGGCGTAGCAGAGCAACGTAGGGGAAAAGAAAAGCCTGCGCAGAAGCAGGGAGCAGGACTTGCTTGCACATCGACGCGCGTGCGTGCGAGTACCGACACGGTCCACGGACAGGGCTGAGAGCGAATCAACAAAGCACGGAAAGAAGAGAATACCACAACCGCGCGCGGTGAGGAAGGGCGAACCGACGCGAACAGCAGGAGTGATCGGGGAAGGAGAACCGTCAGAAGCGCACACACGGAAGAGGTCGGGCGTATCACAGATGTGAATTCACAGAGAGAGAGGTCCGTTTTCTCTTTCCTATCAACCAACTGCTCGAGAAGGAAAGGGAGAGACCGCAGTGAAGAAGAAGCGATTTACAAAGAAAGGCTTCAACACGCACTGGCACACGGAGGACTGGATAAGGAGGAGGAGCGAGAGGGAAGGAGGCCGCACTAACAGAAAGACGGTGTCGAACAGTATTCGAGCCCACAACAAAACAGAACCGATAGGACGAAGAAGAAAAGAGGAGACGAAGAGAAGAAGAGAAGAACTTTTGCGGAGAGACGCGCAAGTCAAACACAGCTTTGGCAACAGAGCAAGAGAGAGAGAGAGAGCACACATGCATATGAAACTCTCGTTGAGAGCCGCGAGTGCGTCTATTGGTGGATCAAGCTGCCTTTTTGTCTACGTAAACACAATAAATACTATTCGTTGTTCTTGTTTTTCCTTAGACGTAGTCGCATGTAGCAGAAGTTCTAATACGAGGGGAGGTGTGTGTGTGCGCGGAAGGCGTCCGAGGATAGATATCTACCACCTTCGCCAGAAGAAGCAAGGTGAGCTTCGGGAGCGGGAAGCACCTCAGACGCAACCGGTCGAGGTGGAAGATCTAAAAAACATGTTTACAGAAAGAGGTCTCTCCGCTTTGTCATGCCGATTATCAGGCATCTTCGATTCCATTTTGCGTAATGACGTAACTCGCCTGAGAAGGGGGATGCGCAGGGGACTGGCGCAGGATGAGCTGACGCACGCCCAGCGACAGCGACTTGCGCAGGTGCACACGACACTGAGACGCGCTGGACCACGCAAGCCCCAGCGCCGGCACCACCGTGTGACTCCCATCTGCGGAAAACCCCGATGAAGACAGCGACGATGACGAGGTGGGCGACCGTGTTCTCTTGAACTGCGTACACGACGAACCGGTAGAGTGGTGTCGTGTAGCACGGACTTGGTTGATGCCGACGACGCACCAGTTGTGCCGCGCGGCTGCACATCGCAGCTGCGTCGCGATAGCAGCCACCGATGCGTCTGTCTGTGCTATCCCGTGTATGTCGGCCTGCCCCGCAACCACCGCCGCGGCAATGGAGTCCAACACAATGAGCGCCCGACCAAGCGAGCCGCTCAGCATCCGCACCGCATCGCTCAAACTGCAGCTGCTCCGTCCCTCCCCAGGTGAAGACGGCGGAGGAGCGGCGGCAGCGTGGGGCTCCACAAGGCGCAGCAGCTCTTGCATCGACGCGATGTGACGTATCTGCAAGCAGGAGAGCACCATCGTATCGGTACAGGTCTGGCGCACGCTGCGCATCACGGCCTCAACGATCCCGCTGGGCAGCGACGTTATTAACGGGTGAAGCTGCACTGCGCGTACGGCGCGACGGACCGCGGCGGCGGCCAGCGGGCCTAAGCGAGAGGTGGGTACTTCCTCCGAGACCAGGTACACCACCGCACATCGCGCTGCTTTTACGCTTTCCACGTGGAACGCCTCGTTGCACCGCTGCACCATTCCCTGTGTGCTCTGTGTGTTCTGCTGCTGTTGCTGCTGAAGAAGGCGCAACGCTGCAAACTGCGGATTGTGTGCGAGACATAACGCAGCGGCAGACTTGCATAGGTCGTGGGCGGACTGTTGCAGCAGGCACTGCAGCCCCAACTGTGTTTTGCCGGCACCCGCCTCCCCGTAGACCTCCGTCACCCAGCCGCTGCGGAACCCACCGCCGCCTAACGCACGATCGAGGCCGACGCACCCCGTCGAGCACCAATACGGTGCAGCAGGCCCGATTAAACTGAGTGGGCCGGCGGACGTGCGCAGAAGAGAAAAAGTACTGCACCCGTGCAGAGTGCTGAGGCTGCCGCCACTGTGGGTTGTGTCCCCTTGGCGAGAGGGGCCCATCGCCTGGGAGGGACTCTGTTGCCCACGGAGTGAAAGACACGCAGCGCAGCGGGTGAGAAGTGCGAACGCCTCCCGCTCCATTGCGCTCCGTCGACCCGACGCCTGCGTTCGGTGTGCGTCTTGTAAGCGCTCTGATGCTGCTGCTGCGGCGGCGGTGGGTGGGGAAGAGACCTCAGACGCAAATTTAGCTTGCCCTCGCTGTCGCACGCCATTCAACACATCGTGTTCGCCTGCCACAAGGAAGAGGAAAAAGCTTTCCATTGAAGGCGCCGAGGAGCCCGTCCCGGAGCGTTTGGGAGACCTCACCAGAAGGTCTGTAAGATGACGGACGACAGCCTGGCGCACTTCTCTCCTTTCACTCGAGTTCCACGACGAAGGCGGGCGCAGAGACGCATCACTGTGTCCCCGCACAAACACACCACGCGAGGTCGCCAACTGCGCAGTCGCCTTTTGCTCCTCAGATGTCAGGTCGTGCACAATGGAAGAGGGGAGATGCGCGGAAGAGAAAAAAATGAGCAGGTCGTGCACTGAGCGGCACTCTTCAAAGCCAAGAGAGGGCGGACAGACAGCGGCAGCAGCTTGTGAGGCAGCCACTTGAAAAGAACCTGCCCCGCTTCGCTGCTGTTGGAGTTGCTGTAGTGGGGATAGGGTGGATCTGCTCCGTAAATGATGCCCCGGATCCTGCTGCGTGACCACAGGCAGCATCGCTGCAAGGTGACACCTCGATGTTATCCACCAAGTGTTGTTCTTATTAATATTGATATTTGTTTGTGTGGGTAGCAGATAAGGTTCGCCAGTTCGCTTCCGCCCACTTCTCAATCTTTAGAGTGTGTGAATCAGCAATAGTGGTGAGCAGGTTCAACCGTTTGGGGAACGCAGCATCCATTCAACGTGCCCTCTATGTGTTTAGAAAGAAAAACGGAGGAAGAGGAGCAGGAAGAGAAAACGTTGGGCTCAAATATGAGATAACTGCACATCAATAATAGCGCGTGTTTTACTTTTGGTCTTTTTTGAGGCGGGCAAGTTTTCCTTGTTTCTCCTCTGATAGTCGGAAACAAGACTTTGGCAAGCGCCGCGCGCTACACCGCCTGAGTGGCTAACGCTGTTCCACTCCTCAGTCGGTCCCTCCATCCTGCGTGTTCTCTGTCCTTCGTGCAGTGGAGAGACATCGGCCGCAGCAAAAGGAAAAGGTGCCGTGAAGAGAGAGTCGGCCGGGACACGTTCAGCGTTACGCCGTGCCTGTCCTGTGACGAAACACACCCCTGACAACAGCGGAGGATACCGCTGCTCCTGTACGAGTTTGGGTGCCCACTTTAATTCAATTTTGTTTTTGGCGGGGAGGAGCAACTCGTAGGCAACGACCGATAAAAAAGAGGGGAAAGCTGTGTGTAACAGCACCAAGAGAAATACCCAACTATGCAATTTCAAAAAGAAGCTCATCATCTATCGCCAATGAAAGAGCAGAAGAACATCACCACTCAGCATTCGAAAGTGCTTAAGCAGCGGCTACACCGTGGACAGTCAAAAGCTGGACAACGCGGCACCACAACACTGCTGCCACAACCCATGGCGCACACACACACACACACACGCTGCAGTGGACGGAAACGGCCACTCCTTTCTGCAGCTCAGAAAAGATACATCGGCATGCACATCCGTCTACGTCGGAGAGACATTTAAAAAGAGAAGGTGGAAGAGAGAGAAGGGTGAAGGAATTGAGAAGACAGGATGGCGCTGTTAAGACCAAACGATGGAGAAAGCAGGGGAAAACAAGAGGGGGGTAGACGTGAAATAGAAGAATATAAATCAGGCATCCGGAACGCACAGAAATTGTGGGCACCAGGCGTAAGTGACATACACGCGTACAATCACACACACACACACACACAGACAGACAGACAGGCCGAATAAACAACAGCGATACAAACGGCAGAAAGATAAATCAAACGGAAACAAAAATGGCAGTTTAGGTTTTCGAAGAAAAGACAAGTATTGGGGAAAAACAAAGCGCACATTAGAATCGCAAGAGGCGGTGTAGATGTCACGCCGCCAACAGCAGAAGGGAGGGCACCTAAAGAGAAAAACCCCAAGACATCACCCGTCCTTTCGTGACGCACACAGACGAGGTGATAACCAACAAAGCGGGTGCAAACGCAGGCGTTGTTAGAGCGGCGTTGGTGGTAGAGCCTCTTCGCCTCTGCGGTAATACGCCCACGAAAAGCGAAAAGGCGGCAACGGCGGGCGTGAAACACAACGGCACAAGAAAACACACGACAGAACATCAGGAAGCAGCACACGCGCCAGCAGCAACGCAGGCGCAGGCAGCGGCGGCAGCAACCGACGAGCAGGCGGAAGGTGACACCTGCGTCGCTGCCTCGTTGCCTCGCAAGAGTGTGTACATAACACATTTCTTTTCCATCTATTTGCTGGCGTGTGTATGGCAGCTGGTCTAAACTCGATTGGGCACGCCCGTTCGCCTCCACCGCAGGGACGCTGGAGTGGTCCCGACGCCCCCGTCACAACACGTCGATTTTTGAAGGCGCCTAAGCGGTGCCCCTACAGACCCGTTCTCTCGGCAGTGTGACACCAACTCGCGCTGGCGTCTCGTGACACAGCGAGCGAAGCGAAAAGGTGGCACTGCAGGGATTGTGCGGTGAGGCACGGCTCGCGGTGGGCAAAGCGTGTGCTTCTTGCGTGCGAACGCCCTCCCCCCCTTTGACTTTTACGGGCGTCACGCATTGCGGCAACGTGACACTCGTGTCATAGTGGCAGCTCCGTCGTGGCGTGGCGGTGGTTCTGCCGACTCCCTGCAGCACCGTTGACCTCTCCTTTATTAATACCACTGTCCTCTTTGATCTCCCAACTACTGCTGCTCTCCTCATGCTGTGAAAAGCCACCGTAACTCGCACGGTCCATCGTGGAGTAGCTGCCGCGCCGTCCGTTGCTCCCGCTTTCGCCTTCACCGTCGCCGCGTGCCGCGCCGGCCTCGCTCCGGCGATGCGATCGCGCATCGCGCTCTTGTGCCTCGCGTGCGCGCAGTTGCTGAGTCAAGTACTTCACGCTGTCCAACAATTTCTTCTCCGATTGGCTCTGCCGCTGAGTCTTCTCGCGCTCTTTGCGCAGCTCCTGCTCAAGATGCGCCGTCTCCGTCTTCGCCCGCGCGAGTTGCCGCTGCAGCACCACCATCTGCGCCTCTGTACTGATGGAGTGCGTCTGGCTGAGAGAGAGGGGGGTGCGGGCGCCGCTCCGCCCCGTCGACGACCCCCGCGACTCTGACAGCAAGACCTGCGAAGAGGAGTCAGTGGACGTCACCGCGTCGCTGGACGGGGCTGCGTGTATTGCGCTCCGCTCCACGTCCGCAACCGCCGCTGTTGCGACGGAGAATTCATTTCCTGTTTCCTTCGGCGCCTTTAACGTCCGCAGTTCTTCGTGCAGTTCGCTTACCTTTTTTTCTAAATAGGCGGCGCGCTCTTCGCTCCTCTCACACCTCTCCTCCACGGACTGCCGCGCCGCCCCGTGCATCTCGTCTTGGCACCGCTCCGCGTACGTGGAGTAGCTGCTCCAATTATCGCTTCTCATGGTGGCTTCCCTCAGCTCCTGCAGCTGCTCCTGCAGCCGAAGGCGATCCATTTCGGTTTCGTAGAGGGTGTGGCGTGCCAGTCGCAGCTCATCCTGTGTCTCCTCTAACGCGCTGTGCACCCCGGACCTGGAGCGCCCGCTAAGACTCAGTGGGGAGTCGTCCACCGCTGCGGCTTCCGTTGTCGACACACTCAGGTCATGCGTGCCTCTACGAGCTGTGAAGACCTCCGTGAGCGTGCCCACATCCCGCCGCCCTGCCATCGCCAAAGAAGTCCGCTGGGAGTTGCTGAGGCTGGTGTTGAGGCTCAGCTGCAACTCCTCTTTCTTCAGGTCTAACTGCTTCAGCAGCTTCGCATAGCGCTGACTTAGCAGGGCCATCTCGGTCTTCGCGTCCCGCAACTTGCGGAGCGCCGCTTCCTTACCATCGTGCAGGTCGACGTTGTCGTCCATGGTGGTGGACAGCTGCACCCGGAGCAGCTCAATCGTCTCGTCGCGTTCGTCGACGGCGCGCTCCAGCACGGCGGCGTCCTCGTCCGTTTCAATCACGTTCGCCTCCAAGGTCACCGCATCGTACAGCGTACACACCAGCTCCGTGTGCAGCTCCAGCGCCAGTGTCCGCAGCTCCGCGGACGAGCACGTTGCAAGACGCTCCTGCTGCTGCCGAATCTCTTCTGCTGCGCTGTCCACCACTCTCCTCGGCACCGGGCTGGGGCCACGGGAGAAGTCTCCGTCCTTCAGATCATTCAGAAACGCACGCACCTGCCGCGCCGTGTGTGCCGTGCACACCTCTAAATCTTCGCTGTCCGTCACTTCGTCGTCGCTTTGCGCTGGCGTGGTCGCCGGATGGGTGGGCGGCGACGGCTCTCCACAGGGCTGCACCGCGTTTCGTTCAACGGGCATCGCCGCCGTGTCTGCCTGGCGAGCGGGTTCATCGCCCTCCCGGTCCTCCAGCTGCTGGAGCCGCTGTACGAAGCGATTGACGGCGCTGACAGTGAGCGGCTCTACCGCCTCCGCCTCCGCGTCGGGCGGGGCCGCGGGGGACTGCGAAGGCTTCAGCGGGGACGGAGGGCTCTCACCGCCGGCGGGCTGCAGAAAAGAACCAGAACGGACTAAGGAGGTGTCAGGTGAGAACTGAGCGGAGCGGGTGCGGATGGCGGAGAAGTTGCCCGGCGGTGACATGGCGCCGTGAGGGGTCGATCCACACAGAAAGGCGTTCATGAACTTAGCAAAGAAGTACTACTACTATACAAAGCAAAGCAAGACGTAAAGCTATTAAAACTGAGAGAGAATGGAAAGCAAGAATGAAACGAACGACAGTCCTTGTTCTCTAGACTTCCTCCAACTTTTAAGCGGTTTCCTGTCGCACGGGCACGATACACAGGTGAGCGCGTGCGACGAACAGAATTGAAAAACGAGAAAGGAAAAATCTTCGAAGGAAGGCACAACGAATGGAGTGCGCGTACGCACTGACGGTGAAAGCCAAAGAGGTTCAAATAAAACAGAAACGAAAAGCCACTAAAATACATATATATATATATATTAAAAGTACAACGAAGATCACAACGGGTTTTTCTCTTTCAGGTGGGGTTGCTGTTTAGGCACAGAAACAGGAAAAAAAAAGAAAGAAGAGAAATAAACTGCGGAATGCCAGATAGATCTTCTTGTGAGCGTATGTGCGTGTGTGGGTGAGCAGCCGTGTGGCAGCCAGTGAAGCTCCGTCAGTTTGACGAGTAATTCACGCGCAACGCACTACGCACACGGTTTGGATTCCAAAAAAAAAAACAATAAACAGAAGGAGAAAAGTACAACCCTTTGAATGCGTGATCTACCGTCGTTGATGTTGTTTTTAAGATCAGTGTTACACGGTTTCGCCTCTTTCTTCTGTGTTTCTATTCTGTGCAATGAAGTAGTGTTCAAGAATAAATGTGTGTGTGTGTGTGTTTTGCAGACTGAAGGTGTCGTTACGTGCGCAGCAGTAGCGAAGAGACTTGCCACTGTGTGCCGCGGTTGAGTTCCCCAGCAGGAAAGAGCGAGAGGCGGGCGAGAAACCTGACAGAAACGCGCCGCCTCTATAGGCCAATATGCGCACTAGCACGCGCGTTCCTCTTCGCTTCGGCTTTTTTTTATGTTTCCCTGTTGTTGTGTTGAGATGAGGCGGAAGGTGTGGCAGCAAAACAAGAAACGAGAATAATCAATGCGACAGCGTTGAAAGAGGCGGGGTGCAATTGAAAGAAAAGGGGGGAAAAGGGAGATTATGCGAACGGCTCAACTGGCATCTATGCGTATCCATGAATGACAGGAGCAACAGCTGCAGGAGCGTCGCCGCCGTTTCGAAGAGAGATGAGTTGACACGGCAAAATCGTACTCACCGTCCAATGGAAGGGACTCTGAATTGCATGAGAGACAAAAGCAATGTTCACCGGTTTGCATTTTAATCGAGTGGTTCGTTTCTCAGCGTTCTATTTGTGGAGAGCAAGAAAGAAATAAAAAAAAACTCACTGAAAGTTTCTTTTTAAGCTGCGGATGCGGCTGCGCCTTCGCTGATGTGTGTCGTTGGGCACCAGGAGGAGATAAGAAGAGAGAAAAGGAAAGAAGAAGATGTTCAGTTTTATACTCTGAAATGAAGAAACAGCCGGAGGAGAAAAGAGAAGGAGAAAAAGCAGATCAGAAACAGAAAGAAGAAAGTAGAAAATAAATAAAAAAGGACACGCCTCTGGAGAAATAGCATCAACAACAAACACACAACTCTTCTGCACTGCAAAGGCGGGAGAGACAGGTAAGAGGTAATTACGTAAGCATAAATAACGAAGCGAGGGACAACACGTGTATAGCAGACCATTAGGGAAGGGGGAAAAAAAACTTGCTTAACCGCGCGCGGCTGATGCCGCTGACGTGCAGAAGAAACGAAAGTCTAACCAGCGGAAAGTAACGTTCACGACAAATAATAATGACCAGCCTCCGAGTAAAAATACAAAATACGTCCTTTAATCGAAACAACACGATCATTGCGGCGTGGTAGAGGAACCCTTTCAGCTTTGTTTGCTTCCCACTCCTCAGAGGGAGGAACGGCGAGCAGGTAAGAAGAACGCGAAAGCTAAAAGAAGGAGGCGAGGTGTTGTGGTTGCCACTACAAAAAGGAGCCCAGCTTTGTATGTCAAGCAGCTGCAAACATATATATATAATCCCAACGACTGCTGTGGTGCATGGCTACAAATTTCCTCATGAAATATCGCGAAAAAAACGAAATGAGCAGCAATAATAAGAAGAATTGCTCGAGAACTACTTCTTCTCAGCAAAGACGAGCATCAAGTCGTCCTCACCACCAAACTTCGCCACCGCCGCCTCCAGCTCCTCTGCTGTTGCCACTGAGATGTACTTTGCGTGCCCTTGGAAGCGTTCAGTGCAGTCGCCTTCTCCTCCGGCTCCACCTGCTCCTGCGGTGCCCTCTACAACATCGTCCACGGAAGATGACACCGAAAGCACCGCAGCCTCGGCATGTCCGTCCACCGCCTCGCGCGCAGACGTCGGCAGACCGAAGGAAGGGCTGAAGCGCAGAAAGCTGCGCATGCCGGTCGTCCCCTCGCGCAGTCTCGCTTCCTCCCCAACACCATCCCACGAGGAAGCGGACGCGCTTGCCGGGCTGGTGGCGTGTGAGCCAGCGCGCTCCTCCGTGTGCCCCGCCGTACTCGTAAAGGAGGCCGGAGCCGCTGTGGTAGACGAAGGGATCGTGGCCCGAACCAAGTCCAGCCAAACAACCTCGCCCTCTTCCTCAGCTGCGTCCTCCTCGCTGCTGGCGCTTTTCACTTCTGTCGACGCAGGCTGCGACGGCTCGGCCGGGTTGGAAGAGGCGGGCGCCGCCGATGTCGTGGGTGCGACAGCATGGGCTGTGATATTCGCTGCCGCAGTAGCAGCGGTAGTAGTGGTACACGTTGCCGCCACCGTCTCCACCAGCTCCTCCTTGTACATCAGCACCGCCTCTTCGTGGGTGTCGAGCATGCGCAGCGGGGTGTACTGCTGCAGCTCCATCGCCTGCTGACGTCGACGATCATCGGGTCCGCGCTTGTCGCGCAGGTAGCCGGGCACGTAGCCGACGCCTACGGAGCAGAGGACGGAGCCAAAGGCGGTGCCTAATCCCGGCATCACCATCGAGCCCGCCGCGGCGCCTGCCGCACCGCCCGCCACCGAGCCGACGCCGGTGTAAAACGAAGTGAGCAGCTCGTACCGGTACTGCTGCATCGACATCTTGTGATCCCCTTTGCGCCAAAAGGCGGCGTTGGTGGTCACCAGTGTGCACGTCGTGAGACCGATTTGCACGGCAGCGGTGGTGATCGCGGACGCGGCCGATCCTCGCATGCCGAAGTTCGCGACTTGGTACATCAAGGACCGCTGCGTGAGGGAGCTGATGGCGCCCGTCAACGACAGCCCACCAAGGCAGTCACCAACGAGCTGCAGCAGCCATTGCAGCTGCTGGGGGGTGCGCATCGAGACACGCACCACGAGCAGCTTTACGGCTTCGCGTTGGACATGGCCGCGGACAGTGGACGAGGACTGAAGGGCCTCACTGAGAACCTCAGGAGTCAGCCGACCGGCGGCGACGGACATCAAGACGGCCTTCGCGACCTTCGCCCCGATGCGTGTGCCGAGCAGCGTGAGCTGCGCTGAAGGGTGACGTGCGATACATTGCTGCATACTTTTCTTGTCTCTGTGTACTCTAAACAACAGCAACAAGAGGCCGGCTTCTTTACACAGGCGTGGGCGCCAAAACTAACGTGAGAAGCAAAAGAAGGAAGAAGCAAAAAAAAAAGGAGCAGTCGCAACACCAACGAGATCAGATGAATAAAGGGAAGGTAAAACCACGGAGAACGTTTCTGTTGTTGAGGTGCTGCACTTGATCGAGTGTGCGTGTGTGTGGGAAGGGGGGGGGGTCGTTCCTGTTTTGCGGCTCTGTTCGAACTTCCTTCGCTGTCCTTACCCCGGTGCGTCAGATGATGATGCGATGAAGGTGCACAGACGCACAGAAGAGGTACAAGGCAACGTAAGCGACACGGAGAATGCAGACCCAACAGCAGAAAAGGGAAAGAAGCCAACGAGAGCGCTGGACTGGCAACAGTGAGGAGGGGCTAAATTTCAGAAGCTACGTTTACATGGACGGACGTTTCAGAGATGCTGGGCGCGTGAGCGCGCATGTGTTTGATGGAGAAAAGAGATGACGAACACACACAGCAAACAATACGTTTCCAGACGGCACGAACGATAGACGAAGATGGAGAGGGGTAGGGGGAGAGAGGGAGGTACAATAGCTTTCTTATTAAAAGAAAATATATTATTTATATGTATAACGCGATGAAGGCAGAGCCAAGAAATCTGATGTGCACATGGTATACCGACACCTTATTTCTCACGGCAGCAGCACGGTCCAACGACAAGAAGAACAAGACGCAGTTGAAATTAGCAGAGAGCAGCCCCTCCGTGGAGCACGCCTCCCAGTCACTACCGGCTCTAACTGACCGTTGTACAATACGAAAGCCTCTCTTCCCCAAAAGAGCTGGAGCAGAAGAAAAAATAGTATTAAGCGGTTTTCTTTTCCTGAGACACAGTAACTACACCGATGACAGCAAACACACATCATGGCATCCTATCAATTCTATGTGGATCTATCTATCGTATCCGTATCGGGTGCTTCTCTTCGGCCTAGACTCTTCGTAGGCGGTTATCCCTATCGGTGGAAGCCAAAGAAACTGTGGGGAAGCAGAAGCTTCGTTTCATTTCAAAAGGGGAGTAAAACGATCTAGCAATCAAGACAGAAAAAAAAGCAGGGGAATGACAGGACACACAAGCAAGTCCTCACAAAGGAGAGAAGAGGACCGCTACTTGGTACAAACACACGGATTCGTTGGGCGCTGCCGCTGTCGACGCTCGGCGCGATTAATCTCGCTCGTCACTCGCACATCACGCCGGTTCTTCCCCACGATGCTGCGCCGCGGTTTCCCCGCGGCCCGCTGCGCCGCTCCATCGGCGTAGAACTCGCCGTGCATCACCGCCGTCATCACCGGCGCCCCGCGGTAGAGCTGCTGTCGATGCGGGTTGTCCAGCACCCACCGGCCGCCGCTGCGTTCCGCCAGCACATCCGCCGTGTACGTATTCGGCACCGTGAGGCCGACGTCCAACTGTGCGCCGGTGAGGTGGATGTAGGGGTCCACCGCACGCCGCCGCGGCAGGGTCTGCTCATGACGAAGGACCGCCTGTTGATGATGGTAGGCCTTCCACTGCTCTTTGCTCGCTTCGTATGGGGTGAGGGCAACGCGGGGGTCGGGTACCACGACTGCGTGGGCGTGGCGCGCCCTCTGCACCGCCAGCACAAAGCAGGAGCGGTCGGCACCGCACAGCTCCTCGAGACGAAGGGCGGCAGTCGGCTGCTGCACCGGGGTGGCCCGCGATGCCACGGCCTGTTGCTCCTCTCGGGTCAAGGTGCGCATCTCCGCGGACAGGGCTAGCTGTCGACTGAGGTGCGACGGAGCATCCACGGCGGGTTGCTGCAGCAGCCCTCGGCCATCAGGCGACGTCCACGCAGGCCGGCTTGTCCCGCCGACACCGCCGACGGCGCCAACCAGCGCAGCGGCGGAGGTCGGCGACACCCGAAAGGACGGCCCTGTTGCCTCGCAGCCGTCGTAGTGGCCGCTGGAGGAATGCCGAGTTGACTGAGCTGCCCGCTCACGTGTGAGAAAGGCACCGGTGCGTGCGCGCTGATCGGCGTCGCGGTGGAACATGCGCTGAACCGCGAGGCCGTTACGCTGCCGCGCCTCCCCGCTCACATTCGGCATGATCGGTCACTGCTATTTATGCAGCTTCTGCGCTGCCCACAAGTGTCAACGCACAAATAGTCTGCGGAGTGATGCCCTTCGTATTGTATTGCCCCTCTTCTCAACGGAGGGAGGGATAGAGAGAAAAGGCACACAAGATGGAGGACACGAAAAGCGGACAAACGGCAGTCACATCACTACGCCACATTCGAGAGGGAGAAGAGAAATAAAATAAAAGAAGAGGCGTGTCACCGTTGTACCGGCAGCCCCGGCATCTCTACGAGTAGTAGCTCTGAAACACAACAGCAAATAATGTGTGCGTGTGTGTGTATGCGTTTACGACTTCTTCGGACGACGCCAAATGCAAGACACCCGCAGTAGCGATGACTCACCTCCTATGAGGGAAGAGACCATAATTAAAGATGAGGTCACTGACTGCGTCGATGTTTTTTTTTTAAGGAGATGCCCTCCCCCTCCCCCGTGCCAACGGGAGCAGTGCGTGGTTCTTACACCCTACGATGTGCCGCACGTGCATTGGTTCATTTCATGGCAATGGATCAGAGTCCCGCGCCCTTATCGCTTTCTTCCACCCTCCTTCTCCATTTATTATTGTTATTATTATTATTATTTTGACCTCTTCGTTCGGTCTGACTGCTTCACTAACGACTAAATGAAAGCACTACATACAAAGGTAAAACACCGCAAGCGTAAGCGAAAAATGAAAACGAGGGAAAAAGAGAAAGGCCAACAATTGTGTGCAAACCGCATTTACAACAGTGGGGAAAAAAAGAGAAGAAGAGATGCTCCACATCACCAACACCGACACCGACACCGCAAATCAAAAAAAAAAACACACGGTAACGCAGCTACCAGCGCACACCAGAAACTTAGCGGAACGCGTCTCACCACACATTCCTTTACTCTCACGTGTCTCCTGAAGGAGAGGGGGAGGGGGAAGAGAAGAGAAGAAAAGAAAAGAAAAAGGAGGCGTAGACCAATTGAACGTTACGCGCAGTAGCACACACGCAAATACAAAGAAAAAAGGACAGGCTCATCGTCGCTCCAGAGGAGGCACAAAATGTGTCGTACTTCAGCCACTAATTTTCTTGTCCCTCCTCCGCATCACCAACTTCGCTGCTTCGACACGCTCCCTCGGAGCTCTGAGGTGGCAACGCTGGGGAGAACGCGGTTTTGTGATAGTGGCGGCAGGCTCGCTTGCATCGGGAGTATCCCCCCTCCCACCTAGAGGAGATAGAAGTGAAGAAAAACGGTATTTGTAGCCTTCGCTTTTGTTGCTCCGTTCTTAGTCCATCGTACCGCTGCGCATGTTCGTGTCCACCACCTGCGGCATCTCCCACATATCGTTTTTCACCTTCCACGGCTTCGGGTTGTAGTTCTGCGGTGCCTTTGCCCAATTAAAGTATGGGTTCGGAATCTTAATGCCGTTGCGGGCCAGCGGCTGCGTCTCGTGTGTGCAGTTCTCCCACACCGTGTTCTGCAAAGTACCTGAGGTGAGGCGGAAGTACCTGAACTGCGCTACCGACTCGCTGCGGTTGGTGTCGGGGTCTATGCGATGCTTCAGCCGCGGCGCCAGCGAACCCCAGGCGGCCTGTCGTTCCGCCTCTTGGTTCGCCAGGTAGTTGTAGAAGAGCCGTGTGCCGGCCAGAACGTTCTGGCGGGCGTACTCGTAGTAGAGACTGGTGCCAAGCGTCAAGGCGAACCAGAAGCCCGTTTTCTTCCAGCGGCCCATGAAGACGGCGTAGCCCAGCGGAGGGAAGATGCTCGCCACGCAGCGGGCCAGGTAACTAGTCTGCCCCTCGTCCCACGCACGCTTCCACCCGTTCGGAGTTGGATCGCGTATTTTGAACAACGCCGGGCCGTGCGTGTAGAGGTACTCGTAGGAGTAGAAGTAGCCGCCGGCGCCCACCAAACCCGCGACGTTCACACGAAGAATACCGAGGCAAAGGACCATCAGCCACGCAAAGCGCGTACGAGGGTTTCCGACGGCGTTGCCGGAGACCTGCCCACGCGCGATGTAGTAGTTGCACCACCACACGTTCAACCCTGCCAGCCAGAGGCGCACAATCTCGCTCGTGTGGTGGCTCTCCGTATACGGGACATCCTCGCGCGTGCCAATGAACTCGTTTAACGAGAGGAAGTTGAGGCCTAGCTTTTGCATACCAAACCGGCGGGCCTGGTGGGTTTCGTCCAATAGGTTGAAGGGCGCGGAGACGTCTACGATGGGGCGGGAGGTGTTCTTGTGGGCTGGGTCAACAAAGCTGTACCAGTACTTCATTCGGTACGGCTCCGCATTCTCGCGCTCGACGTCCGTCATCGGCTTCGGGACGTTGTGCCCCTCGCTGCGGAGAACATCGTCGTTTACGCCTCTAGAAAACATCGCAGCAACGGTGCAGGTGGCTCGACACGGAAGAGGAGGAAGAGCACGCACAGGACTTGCCTGCACTTGAGAAAGAGAGCGAGAAGGCTCGTCTCCGCCCCGAAACCCGAAACGCTGTCGTCAGTGCGGGAGGAGAAAAAAGATGTGCGCCTCTCTTCCTGGAGAGCGTCGCGGAGCACCGAATACTCACAAAACAGCAAGCAAAAGAAAGAATAATGCCGGAAATCTACCGAGCGAAAAAAAAAAACAAAAAAAAGAAGACAAACGGCAAAAGACACGTCCTCTCCCCGAGTTCTAAAAACAAGAAATGAAAGCAGAATTATATCGTGTTCTCGGAGAGACTTTTGCGTAAAGGACGATTGACACTATGGAGAGGTTGGGGGAGGGGGGGGATAAAATTCTATGTTCTTCTTACACCCCCTGGCACTATCTCGTCTTCGCGAGACAAGAACAAAAGTCCTTTTTTGAGTTTGCTGGTTTGTTTGCTTTTTGATATTGTTCTACTACAAGACGACGCACAACAACGGAACGGCAACGGCGGTACTAGAAGAAGAAAAAAAGGCTTTCCTTCCCGACAGGCCGAAGCGCTGCTGTCGGTTTGCCTCCTTACTTTGCGATGCTACTACAGTTCAAAGGCGACGAGAGAAGAATGCCGGGAATTAATTTCCTACGATACGTCACTCTTCCGCTAACTTGCCTCAAGCATGAAGAGAAAAAATAAATATACACACCTGTAGAAGCGTCGCCACGAACTCAGATGCCGTAATTCCTATTTAAAAAAAAAGAAAGAAAAAGGGAAAGAGAGTGCCTACGCTTCCTTTATCCTCTATGCAATGCGCTCCTCTCCCCGTGCACGGCCGACCGCCTCAGCGCAAGCAGAAGAGAACAGAAAAGAAAAAAAGAGAGATGCACACAACAACGCGCACTACGACTGGGGTGTTTGCGCAGGCACGTTGAAGAGAAAGAAGCGCCTGCGCAGAAAAGAAAAAAAAACGGCGATAGAAACGAAAAAATTAACAAGAATAGATGATCGTGCAGGGACAGTTATTCCAGCTATTTGCGCTGCTGTGGTCCACCGACGACACAGCAGGGGAGTTTTGACGAATGCTACCTATTATGTATATATATGTATATATAAAGTTGATGGTTACTCCCGAACAGCTCCTTACGTTCAGTTGTACACTCATAGATAGATTTATGAAGGGAGAGGGTTCGAAGACGGTATGGATGTTTCGAAGTTGACGGAAACCACCATCACATGCGCACAGAATATATATTTACAAGATGTGATTCGGTCCCAGCAGAACGAAGCGCAGTCGAGGTACGCAACAGAGAAAAGAGAGAAGAAAGAAGAAAGAAGAAAGAAGAAAAAAAGGCGGCCACGCGTGCGCAATGAGACGACACCGAGGCACGAAGAATACGAGAAGAGGCGAGGAAAGAGGAAAGAGATGAAATAAAGAAAAAGTCGATTCCGAGGAAGAAAACACGCACTTACAACTCGCAGAAAAACAAAAGACTCCAGCTGTTTTTGAAGTGCCGTTTCAACAGGCAACTTGGGTGATACAGCACGCCGATTTCTTTTTCTGGCTCTGCGATGTTGCTGTTGATGCGCCGTTGTAAAGCCACACATCATGCCTTTTCGTTTTTTCTTTTCGCTTTCAATGTCTCACGAGTATTGACAGAGCAAGAATAGCACACTACCGCGTCGGCGGTGCCACCTTTGTGGCGACAACGTTAATGACGGTTAAGTACCAGAACACCCCCCACGAATGAAAAAGGGCAGCTCACACTCCTGCCTTCCGAGTAGAGCCGCATCACAGAAGCCTGTTGCTACCGGTGGGGGCACTTAAAAGCTAGCTGGAGAATCAAAGCGCAGCGCCTGCCTTTCCGGTCTCTCATCGCAAACTCTCATGCAACCTACATTGAGCGGACGAATACGCAAAAAGCTTTCTGATAACTTCGCGTGAGCTTCAAAGAGGAAAACCCAAGAAAGAAAGAAGAAAAAAAAAAGAGAGCGTCGATCGACAATAAAAATAATCATCCGTAAACACAACGCCTATAAAAGCTTCTCGCATAAACAATCAGCATTCACAGCGAAAGGGTTTACAGCTACAGCCTGCTCTCCCTCCTTTTCTTTTATGAACGAAGGGGGTGGGGAGAGAAGAGAAGGAACGAAAAACACGATCCGTAAACCAAAGCACACACAAATAATATATATATATATATATAGGGTAGACTCCTGGTGACGCGTAATGCAGGAGGAAAAGGCACACGCCCCAGCATTCTGAAAGCAATGAAGAAAGAAGGAGAAAAAAAAGACTCTTGTACTGCGGCAGTGTTTTTGCCCTTCTGTGGCGCTTCGTCCTTCAAGCACCAGAACAACTGCAGTTAGTAGCAATAATAACTCGAGTTCTACCAGAAAAAAAAAGAAGGGAATCGCCCATCTTCTCTTGCTTTCCCACGTATTCGCTTAAAGCTTCTTTTCCATCTTCGCCGTGAAGGGCGCGCAATTCGCATGTAGTCACCGGAGCAAGAGACGCATCTGCGAGCTACCGGAAGGCAAGATACACCTACGGTTCCAACACCCCGTTGCATCTCGCTTCTACACACACACACACACACACCAACGACAACGAACGGCAAAGTAAGAGAACGGGGAGAAACAGAAAAGGAGGCCTTTGTGCGAAGGCGAGTGCAGCACTCTGCTGCTGAGGGTATGGCCAGTGGTAGAGTGTTTGGTGATGTCGACTTTTTTTTTAGTTAGTACAGCATTTACATAATTCAAAGAAAGACATCCGAAGACTTTTCGCCGGAGACTGTCTTCGCCCCTCCGCCCTCTTAACACGCGTATTAGGTTTTCTGGGTATTTGTTTATCGGCAACGACGAGAAGAAAGAAGAGAAGAAAGGGATCTCTACAAGACAATAGGCAATGTATGTAATATATATATATATATATATATATATATATATATATAAACGGCTCCACAGGGAGGGCGGGGGGGACAAGCATGGGGACAACAAAAACAGCAAACGAATCGACAGTAAAACGAAGGAGAACATATATATATATGTATATATACTCCACGCACGAGAAGTTAAAGTACAGCGTAATCGATAGAAGAAGACACAAAGCATTAAAAGAAAAAAACTTACAAGCATAGACATTAAAATAGAAAGGACGAAATACAAGCATCGACAAAAGCAAAGAGATACGCGCTGGCAGTCGCGTTAGTAAGACAAGTACCGTCCAGCAAATCAAAACAAAAGGAAGCAACGTACAGGTTAAGTGGTAAAGAGAAGAACAAAAGGAGAAAAACGATGAAAGAAACAAGCATCAAGCATGTAGGCAGTTTTGCCTCTTATATAATAATCACAGCACTCAAGAGAATTTATATTTGTATATATATATATATATATGTGCGTGTGTGTGTGTTGAATAAACAAAGGAGAGGTGAGAGCCGCACAACAAGAGTTCTCTCACCTCCGAGGCAATCACAGCAAACAGTCCAGAAACGAAAGAAGAAAGCAATCAGCCGTACAGAAACAAATGGAAAGGACAAATAGCAATTATACATAGTAGGCGAGACAGAAGATATGTATATTTTAAAAAAGTAGAATGAAGCAATCCGATGAAAAAGACCAGCAAAGTGTTAATGCAAAGAGAGTTTAGAAAGACTACCAACAGAAGAAAGATGTAATCACTCGCGTGACGAGGGGTATAAAAAAAAACATGTAATTTTATTAGGTGTTTCGCGTACACACCGACATGCGAAGAAAGGGAAAAGAAACAGGCGACGCGCGGCGCTGGCCGGGTGCGCACAGGTGCGGTGATCTCAGGGTGTACGTCCGTGTGTAAAGCAAGCTTTTCGAGGAAAACGCAAAAACGAACTATGAAAGCCCACATAAACAACTGAACTTCTCATTTTTTTGAGAACCGTTGACATATGTGGGAGGGGGTGGGGGAGCGCGTCAACGTCTGCTAACTTACACTTCCAGGAGCATCATTCGTACAGCTCAGAAGATCCTCCAAGAACGCACGAACATGTGCGGCATTCACAGCGCTAACACCATTCGGCAGCACAACGTCGCCCTCTGCCTCACTGAAAGCCATACTCGCCACACGAGATACATGATCGTTGCCCAACTCGCGCGTCGCCATCGACGGCAGCTCGCGCGAAAACAGCAGGCGACTGCACGACTGGCTTCCTCCGAACGCGCCCACGAGGCCGGTGCTGTCGCCTTCACACTCTTCTCGAAGAAAAGCCTCGGGCGGATGCAGTAGCGTCAGAAGGCCGGACATCCTCGCCAGACACGCACGGTGCGTCGATCGCAGCGGCGGTGCGCTCCCCAGCGAGGGCGACGGAGGGGACGCGAGGGACAGCGCAGGCGAAGAAGCGTCCTGCACCCGCACAGAGCTCTCGAAGGACGCACTGAGTGAAGAAGCTGGGAAGGACTGGGTCGGTGTGAGGGCGGCAGCTGACGCCTCATCTGCCACTAGTGAAGCTCGCGTTGACGGCAGCTCCGTCGCGTCCTGCAAAAACCGCACGCGCAGCGCGACATCGTTGACGTCGAGTGATAGCTTTATGATGCGGCCCATCTCGAGTATGGCCGCGAGGTGGTAGCCGCGATCCATGGCCATCGCCGCACGCATCTGATACGGGTAAGAGAGGCCTTGGTGCTGCTCCGTTGCCTCAGCAAGGTCAGCCACCATGTGCAGACAGCCATTACGCTCCACCAGCAACTCCGACGGGATAAAGCACACCTCAGGGCTGCGCTCGCGACGGTGCAAATAGGGTACAGTGGAGCCCGCCGCGGTGACAGCAGTGGCGGTGAGACGGGTAGAGGGGCTGCCCAGCTCCAGCAGACTGAAGCGCCTGGCCCAGCGATGGATGCAGTCGGTCAAGACCGCGCTGGCCATCGACGCGCCGCCCTCCGCCTCGCCCTCCTCGTCCTCCGCGACGGCGTACACGCGTGACAGAAGCAGCGCCGCCGAGGAGTGCAGAGGACTTAGATGCAACGCATTATGCAACAGGTGCTGCGTGACGCGACGTCGGTCAGCGTGGCGTGGTAGCGGGGGGACGAGGTCCTCGGTGCGTGTTTCGTAGTTCGCGTACTGGGCTGCGATGCGCACGAGGCCGTCTGCGCGATCGTGTGCGGTCAAGGCCAACAAAACGCTAGCGAGTGCTGCTCTCACGGGCGGTTTGTCCGTCAGTTCCTTGTACACAAAGGTCTGCACTTCGTAGGTGAGCCACGCAAGCCAGCGCACGTCCAGCGCCGTCGTGCCCGCAAACTCGGCGGCCTCGGGGGCCCGTGCTGCCCACTGCGTCATGGCCGCGCCGTACACGGCAGCCTCGGTGCTGAAGCAGTCCCGTACCCACGCACTTGTCAGCGCGTCCACCGCCGTCCGCACCTGCAGCGGCATGAGGGAGAGGGCGTAGTCCGCCGTCGCACACGCCTTGCGGACGTACAAGGCAGAGGCGTGCTGCGGGTACTGCTGCGCCTGCGCCACCTCTCGCAGCGCTCGCACGAGCAACTCCTCCACCGTGCCCGGCGTGGCCCACTCCGCTGCACGGCACAACAAATGGTGGAGGGACTGCCCGGAGACGCGGTAGGCCCGCATGTACGCCGCGAGACAGCCGCAGAGACACAGGATGCGGTGCTGAGGAAACAAAAACGGCACCTGCGCCAATGTCCCCAGCAGCACAACGGGCGAGGCGATCTGGGCGGCGTCCTCGTAGGACCGCATCCACGCCTCGGGCGACAAGGTTGAGAGCCCCTCCCGTGCGCACAGCTCCGTCATGTCAGACGGCGCCACGCTGTCCGGGCACAGCAGCGCCGCCGTGCAGAAGTCGGTGAAGGCGGCGAGGAGGTGCACGTGTCCGCGATGGCAGCAGAGAGAGGCGCGACGTACCAATGTCTGGGCCAGGAGGAGGAGGTGCTCCACCCCGCGGCAGCTGCCCTGCTGAAGGAGGTCGTGGATGATGTGGCTGAGACTGCCGTAGGCGGCGTCCCACGCACCGCGACACAACTCCGCACGTGCACGCCTCGACAGCTCCACCCAGCGCGACATGCTTGCCTGGACGCGGTTGGCATAGAGGTAGCGGCTAAAGCAGTACCACGGAAAGTTTGGCTTGCGGTGGAGCAGCGTGCGCTCGGCGGTGGCGCGGCAGAGCGTGTAGCAGCACATCGGCACGACGGCAGGGGAAGAGGCAGCAGGAGAAGAAGGCGCAGCAGCAGCAGCAGCAGACGAAGCAGGGGAAGCCACGCCGCCGTCCGCGTTGGCCACAGGCACGTTGTTGGTCACCCCAAGCGTGTAGGAGGGCTGACAGAGCAGCGTAGGGGACGAAAAAGGCGTCGACTGCGTCATCGCGTCCTCGCCTCCCTTCTCCTCCGGATGAAAGAGGATGCCTTCCGTAGACGAGCTGTCCAGCTGCGCCGGCGAGGGCGGCGGCAGTTCCTCGCGTACTGCTGTCCGACTGGATGCCAGGCACTTATCTCCCGCGCCGCCCCTTTGCTCAACGGCTGAGGTGGGTCCGTCCGCACACGTCGCAATAGTAGTGTATACGGGAAGCGGGGGCGTGAGTGGCGTTGACCTTTGCGAATGCGTCAATGCGATTGGGGTTGCACACAATGTACCGTTAACAGCAGCAGCAGCAGCAACGGCGGCGGCAGGAGAACGAGGAGAAGTCAGCCCGCTAAGAGAATTCGCGCCGGTTACGGGGCTACCAGAACCAGCCATCAGCTGCGGTGAAGGCATCAACGTTCTGTGCACAACAACACCGACCGTCGCAGAAGGATAGAGAGCGTTGTCCTCCTCACCCGCACCCTCGGGAAGTGGGGAGGAGATGGGGCTTGAGGGGGACGGCATTGCGGCGGCGGTGGTCTGCCAGAGATAGCGGGAGCCGGAGGCCAGCGATGTGCGGGGAGCCAACTGAGCAGCAGCAGCAGCAGCAGCAATGGAAGCATCCGTGGTGGCGGCATCCGTTGTGGTGCTGGAAGGCGCGATGGCCATCACCGCTGATCTCTCCGCTGTTTCTTCCTCCATTGTCTCTATGAAATCGTTGTCCTCCTCGCGGGTGGTCCGTGGTGGTTGCGTAGAGGGGAACTCCCAATCCGGGCCTTCGCCGTCGTTACTAGAGTTGTCTGCCTCCTCCTCGCCGACCTCCACGGCGTCTTCTGCAGCCGAGGTCCCAGCATTGTCGCCCATCAGCCACGGTGCAGTCGCAGTCGACATTGTCGACGCCTGCGCGTCCTCCTCAATGTTTTGTTGTGGTCGCGGTGTCAGCTGGGGTTGGCGTAGAACGGGGGAAGTGGAGGCCACGAGCTGCTCACACGCAATGAGCCGTGTTGGCCGTTGATAGACGTCGCTGTCGTACCCTCCGGCTGCCGCCACGTCCGTCGACCACTCCTGCGCAGCGGCGTAGAAGACGCGCTCGACGCTGACGGGGTGCACGGCGTAGTGGTAGGCTGCCAGCGAGCGCCACACCCACGGCTGCCGCACCGCCTCCTGCGCCGTGCGGCACACCGCCGACACCTCTACCACGTCTCGCACAGTGAGAAAACCGGCGATGTGCTGCGGAAACACGTGCATCCACACAACGCCCCAGCCGGCCTGCCGCGACGCAGCAACGGACGTGTTCACACTCGTGTCGCAGGCGTTGCTGATGGAGGTGCAGTCAAATTCATTGCGGCTGTCCGTGTCACCCTCGTCCTTCTCTGCCGCCGATGTGTCACTGCACAGGTCTAAGTACCGTGTGGCATCACTGATCGGAAACTCCGCGGAGCTGCTGACCTGATCGAGCTTTCTTCGAGGAGCGCACCGACTGGCAGGGCTGCGAACGAGCCCCGCGACCTCTCGCTCCGCCGTCAAGAACTGCATGTCTTCTTTCGCAGCCTTCATCGGCAGCGGCACCGAAATGCAGAGAAGTGCAGCCGGCGACGGCCGATCTTCCACGACAATCGTGCGCCCTGCTGTTCCGGAGGAAAGCGAGTCTTCGTAGCAGTGTGGAGGACGCAGGCAGGCGAAATTAACGTTGGAGCTCAGACTGCGTGCGCCGTCCTGCGCGAAGTGCTGAAAAGAGGGGAGCATGCCACCCGAAGTATCAGCTCAGATCTTCGGCGACGGTGGCGGCGTCCACACTTTCACGTCAAGTGTCGCTCACAGAACGCAAAAGGAAAAGAAAAAGTAAAGGAACAACGCGGCCTCCGAAAAGACGATTTTAAGAAGAAAAAGGCGGGGCGAAGTGCGCACGCAGACGCCGACTGATTTCTTTCTTGCCGCAACGCACCCACGAAATAAAAACAGAGCAAAACGGCTGACACAATAAAGTAGAAATCTGATGACAGGGAGGATTATAAGGACAGGCAGAGAAACCTATTGGACACGAGATGCCCCACGAAGGAACAACACAACCCTAGTGCCGAAAACAGCAGCAGAAGAGAAAGAAAGAAAAAGGAGAAGCACACAAGCGCACGTTGCGGTCAGCGTCAGTGAATTATTACCGGAAACAGAAACCAAAGTACAGGTAGAAAGTAGCAGCGGGAAGCCGTCAAAGAAAAAAGTGCTTCTTCGGTTTGGGGGGCGGGGGGTTCACAACAACACCGGATAAACTTCCAAAACACGCGGGAAAGAACAAGTTTTAAAGAAAAAGCAAAACAAGAAGGAAGACACTCCTTTATTTCAAAGCGTCTTCAACTGCGCCGTGTTAGCTCAGAGGGTCTCTGTCCTGCTCCAACGCCTGATACGACAGACGTACTTGTTAGTGCTATTTTTTCTTTCTTTTAGGACTATCTGGTAGGCGATGCGAGAAGCCAAAGAACAGGGACTATCTGCAACGATTCAAGCAAAACAAAAAAAATTCCAGTCGGGTGCCCGTATATGCGAGACAGATGAGACGCAACGAGGCGATGTTGAAGGAGATAAACGTATATCGGCAAGGGAGAAACTTCCGTGTCGATTTGGATGCAGCTCGGCTGCGCTTTCTTTCTTTCTTTATATATTATTGAGTTCTTCGTCGTGTTCTATGTGTATACGTTTCTTGTCCAAAACAGCTTCGCTTTTTCCTGTTTATGTGGCTAGCACTACCGTTGACAACGGTCACCGCACGATTGTAATACAGGGGGGGGGAACAAGAAAGAGAGCTATTCAACTTCGTTCCACTCAAGACAGAAAAAAATATATCTAAAGGATTTCTTTTTGATCTCGACGTCCACAAAAATGAGGGGAAATGAGTCGTCGCAGTAAAATGGCGAGCACAGGAGCGGAGAGGGCTCCACTCTGCGTGGGTGTCGTTAATGAAGAAGAGAAGGAAAGAGAAGAGAAAAAGAACAACAGAAAGGGCACGAAACAACAAACCAAAACCCAAAAAAAAAGCTTCGGTTACCGAAGCTGTACAGCGGCGGAAAACGATATTAGTGGAAGTGGAGTTGCGCGGTGTCGCCTCGTTCCGGCGCCGTTGCCGTCACAACACTTTAGCAAACCCGTGGAATTTGCGGGAGAATCTACCAAAAGGAAATGGGGGTGAAACAGAAAGAAGAACGCGAACGTCCGTTATTGCACCCAACTGTACAAAAGTTGAACAGATAAGAAAAACACAAGAGAGAAAAAGAAGTCGTTACAGCACGCACACGTAAAAAAAAAAGCCAAATACAAAAGAAGGACAGAAGGGGGAATAATGCGCCAGCGGTGGCCGCCGAGGACAACAAGTAAGGAGCGGGTGAAGGGCACAACACTGGACAGAGCTCACGTTTCAAAGAAAACAAAAGAAAAAGGAAGTTAAAGAGCTGAAACTAGAAAAAGAATACAGAAAACACATACAGAAAGATATGACGTTAGCTTACGGAGACAGAGAAGGGGTACCGAAGAACTGAAAAGTGCGGTGTGACTAGTAAAGGGAGGAGGGGGAGGGGAAACAAGAACACAACTAAACAAAAGAAACGATTGAGTAAAATATCTTCTGCGGTTTTTTGTTTTTTTCTTCAGTACACCCCAGCGAACACAACGGGAAAAAAAAGAGGCTGTTTTTGAAGGAGCGCGAAAAGTACAGAAATTAAAAAAGGTCCTCAGCTCAAGCTGTGTGGGGTTTTATTTTACTTTTCAGAAGAAACCAAGAAGAAAGAAATCCATAAAAGCACCGCAGTTTTTCAGTCGCGTGGATACAGGATTAGGAAACACATCCAACACACACAGCGTCGTGTGTGCTTGTGCTTGTGCTCGTGTGAGGTCGTGCAAACACAGCCTTTTATATTTGAGAAGTGGAAAAAAAAAGACAAGACAAGACGAAACGGAAATCAGCGAAAATGGCAGAGGAGCTGCACGCGGCTGAGAACTCTCAGGCCGAAAAATAATGTACGTTTCTCTCTTCTCTTCCTCTTTTTGGCACGTGCAGCGGGTACACCCACGTGCGCGGCGTGATTGTATGTCGATACGAAGCTAATTAGGCGCGCTCCTCCTCTTCGCGCGAATAATTCGAAACGTAAAAGAAAAAAGAGAAGAGAGAGGACGAAGACGCAGCACACGCACAACTTCAAGGCACTGCATACGCTGCGTGTACAGGAACACGCTATTATGACCGTAAAGGGCGGGAAAACAGAGCCGTTTCTTTGCTTTCAGAAAGTGCGCGGTGCTGCCAACGGTCACAAGGAAACTGCGGAGGTAAAAGCGAGAGGAAGGTGAACCGAGCAGTTGCCACAGACACACACTAGAAAAAAAAAGGCACTTCAAGCCCCCTCGTGCCGATGTGGAAACTTATTTTCTTGTTCTCCTACGCGGTTGTGCGCCTCTACAGAGTAAGTAACCGTAAGGCGGATTACAGTAATTACTTAATAGCGATTCTGTTTGCATAAGTGTGGGTGTGTTTGCAGTAATCAAAAGGTGTTGGGTTTTTTTTTTTGAAGAAGGCAAGACACCACGTTGGTGATGACGCAATAGAAAAAGTCGATGAGAAAAAATCAGCGAGAGAGAAAAAAAAGAAGAAGGCAAGAGGAGAAGAATGTTTCGATGTGCGTTTGGCCGTGCAGCGTCGTGCACCCTCGTTTTAATCCATTCCCTTTTAATGGACTTCGCCTCATTAGCGCTTCCGCATGCACTTCGGTGAAAACGAAGTGAAACGCGTGCGGCAACTCTTCGCTGGGATCAGAAGCACCGGCAATTCACTGCCCTTGCACGCTGTGACGAGCTGGCCAGCTGTGCAGCGCCTGCGATCTCGCTCAGCAAATGTGTACCACAAATAAATAAATGAGATCATTCAGTTTGTTGCCAGATCGATCAACGCGCTCCTGCCGTTGCTGTTAGATGTTTTTTTATCTTTTTTCACTGCCGTGTCACCAAACGAAGACTGCTTCGCGGGTTGCTTCCGTTGTGGTGGCAAGGTCCTCGCGGATAAAACGGATACCGAAAGAAGAGGGACGTAAACGATGAATGAGAAAGAAAAGGTTTCACCGCTTTCTTCTTTCCTTTTTAAAATTCAGATTTCTCTTCTTTCGCTTGATTCTCTCTCTCTATAGAAAAAATATATATATATATAAACTTGTGTACTCGTGTCTGCTGTTGAATCTTTTTTGGAGAGTGTCTTTTGCCTCATTTTCTGAGATATCAAGACAGCAGAGAGGAGGAAGGGGGGGAGGGTGGTGAAGAGGGAGACGCCGTCGGTGGCCGCACACACACACAAGCGACGCCTGCACACCCGCCAGCTCCTCTCGTGTGCAATAAAAATACTTCGCCGAAAATAGACAAAAGGGAATAATATATAAAGACAACGGGAAAGGCGATTGAAAGGAGCCAAGAAAGAGAAAAGGAAGGGCGCTACTAACAGAGAGAGAAAGATGCGACTACACTTGAGGATCGTTCAGCAGCACTCCGCTTTGTATTTGCACTCCATCCAGAAAAAAAAAAATGTTTCCGCTGACACGGCGGTTTTCCCTCCTTTGCAGTCGACTACGCATCAGCAAACCATAAAGAAATGCACCACGAACAGAAGCAACTGTGTTTCTCGCACAATGAAGCTGCGCAGATACGGGCATCGATACCTCCAAAAGAAAACAGGAAAGAAAAGAAAAGAAAACGGTATACGACACATTCGCATTGCGTCTCTGCGTCTGGAGGCAAAACAAGAAAAACTCACGACAAAGAAGCACCCTTTCGACAGCAGAGAAAAGGGAGTTTCATCAGCACAACAAATTGTCGAGCGAGACGATGCACACGCGCGTTGACGGCGGAGCACGTCTCCAAAAAGCAGGCGATAAAAGATTGGAACGAAACGCGGAAGTCCCCCATCACACACGCACTCTAAACTGCAGAGAAAGAAAAGGCAGTAATAGTAAAATATAGTGCGTGCGATTGACTGCGCACCATCGTGTATGCGCTATTTTTTTTTTTTGGGGGGGGGGGGTTTGGTTCTAGCTTCTGCGTCTGCGTACTCACTCTTTTCGCCACAACCGCCTACGAGAAACCTCCACCGACACGTACTATGCACATCTCACCGCACCTGCAAATGTTTCCCCAAGAGAACGTACATTACTTTGTGTCTTTTCTTCGTTTCTAAAGAAATTGGAAGAAAAACATATGCGCCTGTGCGCGGCGTTTGAGGTGCCTTGTACTCCACCCCCTTCTCTTCCGATCAGACCCGGTCAATGTGTTGTATAGCATCTAAAAACACTATACCACAGGATCCTGTGCAGCCGCCGGCCATCTTCCGCCTTTGAAGCGCGCTTGAGAAGTCGTGTGCGCTTCTACTTCGATGTGCGACCAGCAAGTCCTTTTCTCATTCATTTTCCCACGTTGCTCCTTCCGCCCCTTCGTTCCTCTCGGCATTGCCTTCTTTTTCTTTGTTATCCTTCTTAAGCGGTGCGATGAGACTTCACCTTGCGCACGACCTCCGCCGCCGCCAGCTCCGAGGCGTCGTTCGCCTGGATGGGGAGGTAGCCTTCCGACACGGCGTTCAGCGCATCGCGGCTGGCGCTGTACATCATCTTCTCACGCGGCTTTGCGGTGTCAGGAATCCACTGAATGAGGATAAGCTTTTCGCGGTTCGCACCGCCGTCGTCGTACTCGAAATCGAAGGCGGCGTAGCACGGCTTCTCGGGCGAGAACTTGGCCGTGAAGTCCGTGTAGGACACGTCGCGCTGGCCGATCTCCGTCACCTCGATCTTCTTGCCATCCGCCCCGATGCTCAGGACGACGTAGCGGCTCTTCTTCATGCGGAGGTCGCTGATTGCGCCGCGGACGTTGTCCGCCAGAGTGACGCCAGACATAGCCATGGTTGCGTGGTGAAGAATGGTGAAAAGGGAGGGGGTGTGCTTGTTTGTTTGTTTGCTGAACGATGTCGATGAAAACACGAATGAAAAAAAAAATATGTAGAAGGATGAAGGCAGAAATGCAGTTGAAAAAAACTCTGACGGAGTACGACGACAGCGACGCAGCGCGGGGTGTAGTCGGCGTCAAAGGCGACGAGGGGAGGATGAAAAGGGGCGTGAAGAGAAGGAGCAAATCGAGCGACCGTAGGAGACAACGGAAGGGGGTGGTCAGCTTGGCGTGGCACCTATCTGCGACGAGAGTCGAGAGTGCGGCCGTCGAACCACACGTCATCCGCAATTCTCACTTCATTCAGCTAAAGGAAAGGAGCGCAAAAACGAAGGAAAAAATGCACTGCGCCCCGTCGTTTTCTCTGTTACTCCTTCTTCTAATGCATGTAAATGGGACCCGTCAGTGAGGGGGATTTTCCCTTTTATTCGCCCGTTACTCTAGCTGAGTCCTAAGAGGCTTCGCGTGAAGCCCGTAGACGAGAGCATCGGCAACGTGCACACAAGAGGCGGCCTAGCCGCAACGATCGGTGTCACCGCGGTGGGAAGTGACGACGTGTCCGCCTCAGAATCCTCCTCTCTCCCCTGCGGCGCAGGCGGGTAGCCCACATAGGCCACGCCGGAGCTGTGCACATACAACACCGCCACCAAGCCGACTGGGGAGTAGGACAGGTGTGGCAGTGCCGCCCCTTGCCGGCTGTCGGCGCTTGACCTCCCCCCTTTTGCTGCCGTGGAGGGCGACGAGAGAAGGCTCGGCTGCATCCAGGTTGGACGCCCTGACGGGTCGGGAACGAGTTGCTGTCTCCGCTCCGGTAGCCCCAGCAGCAACGATGAACTCGCGACCTCGTCTCCCGCCTCTTCCTCTCCCACGCGTGTTGGCCGCGTTGCTTTCTGGCCCAACCGCCGCCCATCATCCTCTGTTGTACTCATGGTGGTGCCTGTGCGGGTCAGCGGCGCTGCCCCATTCACCGAATCCTCTGCTTCAAACCCCAACGGGGGATACTCGGCCAGCGCAGCCGGTGGCGCATCGCCATACGAGACGTCCGCCCAGAATGCCAATGCGCTGGCCAGCGTCTGCCCTTGCGCCGCAACGTTCATGTAGCGCTCTTTCAGCCGCTGTCCAGCTGCGGCTTCGTCGGCGAGGTCGGCGAGACGGCGCACGGTAATGGCGGCACAGAAGCCTTTGTTCTCACGCAATGCGGCCGGGACGGCAGAGCACGATGCCTCAGCGGCAGATGGGTACAGCTGCACGTGCACATCCACCGGCTCCGACAGTGAAAGACGGCGGAGGTACTGCGTGCGAACCGCTTGAGCGAGTTGCTTGACCATATGCCGAACGCGTCGACGCGGCGCCGCCACACACTCGCGATACAACGCGGAACCAGTGGAGACGCCCAACAAATGAACTAAGGTGTCACGTACGGATGCGGCCGACCCATGAGGAGACAGCAGCTGTGTTGGTGGCGCAGACGATGCAGACGGCGCTGGGACATCCGTTGCCGACGTGCTCGCACTGGCATCGGCGTCGTCAGTGTTCGTGCGGGCTGCTCGTAACGCCTCCAGCACGCGTCGCCAAGACTGCACACTCGGGGTGCGCTTTGCCGGGGCGTTGTGGGAGGTCGGACTCGCCGATCGTGTAGAGGTGGGGGCGTCGGGCACCTCCATCATCACGTCGATGTCACGCTGGAGCTGCTGCAGGGATGCCCGAGTCACCGCACCGCCCAGTACAGAGAAGAGACGTGGGCACGTTGCCGCGTCGTCGGACTGACGGACATCCGCCATGTTCCTTCGGTTGAACAGAAAGGGGTCGGAGCTAGACAGTTGAATGCCGAGATGAACGAGAGGTGATGGATCGTTAGGAGAAGTCAGGTTCATCTACGCAGCGTTGCCAACATTGCTGCACTGCATTTTATTATTTAAGAATATCCACCACATTCTTCACAATTGCAGTTGAATGAAGAGTCTATCTATGCAGCGGTGTTCTTTGCTGTGGTGGTTGCAATCCTTCGAAACACACGCGTCACAAGTATCTCCGACATCAGACTTTGTGACGCGACCGATGTGGTGTCTTTGCGGAACTCATCAACCCCTACGTGAAAGCCCCTCGTTTGGTGTCGATTTCTCTTCCCTTTCTATTTGCAATAGAGCTGCGATATACGATGTTAGCATATATTTTTAAATCAGGTGTATTGTCCAAGCCCTTCTAATTGTAGCCGCATCAGCCCACGCGTTTGAAGCTGAGAGGGGCTTCCCCGAAGGAGCTGCTTCCGTGTTACGTCTATTCCACGCCAAACGTGTTGTTCGGGTGACGCTACTTAAAGCATGCACACAAGTATCAAAGGAAAAAAATATTACAGCAGCTGCTGCCGTTGCAGCTCTTGGCTCAGCGAACGCAAGTAGTGGTCCCACTCTGGGGTTCCTCGTTGCTGCGGCAAGTCACGCCAGAGAAGCTGCTTCAACGCCTTTTTGATCCGTCGCTCCTCCTTTCGCAGAGATGCCACTTGCGCCGCAGCGGCAGCGGAGTCGACGGCCACGTCACTGGTCACACCCTCGCCGCCGCCTCCGCTGCGTCGACGTTGGGTTGAGAAGTCTGCCGGAGGAGCACGACCGCGGCCCTCGACTTCACCTGTTCCATCCCTGCTGCTCGGCAACGGTAAGCGTGGCTTCCCCTGCGGTGACCGCCTCTGTGGCGGTGCAGGCGGCGTGGAGGAGGCCGTGTAGAGGCGGCGTAAATCCTCCTCCCGCTGGTGCAGCGGTCCTCGTGCCGCTGACGGCGCTCTCTCGCGTGGCGCTGATCGCAACGGATCTCGCCGCTGCGGGGAAGATGGCGCCGCGCTCGCCACAGCCTCCGCCGCGGCGGCAGCACCGCCGTTGGAGTAGGTGACAAAGGATGAAGGCAGATCTCGCCGCGCCGCCGCGGTGTGCGTCTCGTACGTGACCGGGATGAAGCGTCCACGTGGAGGCGGCGTGAGTTGGCGCAGCGGACGGTCCAAGTCCTCCTCCTTCACCAGCAGCTGACCATGACGGGTGTGCGGCAGCGCCGGCCACTCTCGCGTGTACAACGCCCGCTCCCGCTGCTCTGCTAGTGAAGCGGGCTGCGTAAAGGCGGAATCGCCCTCGCCAAAGATGTAGCCGCTGTGGACGCGGCAGCCGCCCATCTGCTCCAGCTCCGCAGACTGCGGCGACGGCCAGCGCAACGGTCGCATGTTGGCGTCCACAAATATTAAGTTGTACTTCATCCTGCACGTCTCACAGTACGGGTTGAGGCGGCTGCAGCCCAGCGAGCTTTTCGGGTCTGTGATGGTCCATGCACGTCGAGGCAGCACCTGCGTCGGCGGAGAACGGCTGCGTCGCGCGCCGGGGGAAGGCGAGCGCACGGGGTAGTGCACGACGTACAGGGGACGGGCGGGTCGATGTGAAGGAGGGCCACAAGGCGAGCCAGCAGCGGCGGCGGCGGCGGCGAGGATGCTGCGCAGCTCGTTATCATCGCGTATGCGGTGGTACACACCGTCGTCGTCTTGGTAGAAGAGATCGCCTGGTTGGGCAGCAGTGGGCACGTCGCCGACGGCATCAGCGCAGCCGCTGCCCTGCCGAAGCGGTTCGCCAGCCTCTGAAGACGCATGCGCAGGGGACTCTAGACGTGGACTACGGTGGTGGTGCCGTTGCATGTGCGGCTCTTCGCGCCGGTTTCGCTCTAGCTCTCCTCTGCGGTGTGAAAGACTCTCCTGTTGTGTTGTCAGTGTTAGCGAACCATGTGCCAATGGGTTAGCCACCGCCTCACTCGGACCTTTATCGTCATCACTTGGCTGCACTTTGCGGTGGTCTTGCAGGAGGCGATCACTTCCATGCTGAGCGGAAACCTTTCGCGTACGACCACGACCACCACCGTGTGGGGAGAGCGATAGAGCATTGCCACTGCCGCTGCTGCCACGACTATCGAATGAGGATGACGCAGAAGAATGCGTCAGGGCGGAAGAGAGGTGGCGGCTGCTGAGGTGGGGTGGACGGCCGCGGTGACTATGATGGTGTTGCGCACCCCCGGGCGCACGTGCGGCTCGGTCGGAAGGCACATCCCCGTCCCCCTCACTTGCAAGTCCTTTTTGTGGCTTGCCGACCAACCCGACCAGGCCTCCTTTAGAAGGTACCGCAGAGCTCCGATTGCCCGGTGCAACGCGTGCTCGATCCTTCCGCGGTGCGGAGAGCAAAGGGTGGCGTGTGGCGGGCTGCCACTCATACGGATGGGTCGGCGCGTACGATGGCTGTGGATAGAGTCTGGCGACGGTGGGCGAGAGCGGACTCTCCTGCCGGACGTACCGCGGATCGCGGGGGTCGACACAATGCCCACCCAGCGTCCGTCCCTCTCTCGCGTTGTCTTTGCTGGGACGCAATGCCTTACCGTGAATGCCGCTTTCGCTCTCCTCCGCAGCTCTGCTCTTCTCCGGATCTAACTGCGTCGGTGAACGCTTGCCGTATTGATGGTGATGATGACCCTGCTGCGGCGGCGGCGGCGGTGGCGGCGGCTCCTGAGGCAGACGCTCGCTGCCGAAAGTGAACTCACTGCTGTCACGAGAAGAACGCCGGTGCCGGGAGGAGGCAGAGCGATGCAGTCGACCACCAGTGCGCAGGTCTTTTCCGTCCGCCCTGACCTCTTCCTTTGTGCCGCCCGGCATCGCAACTGGGGTGCTCCGCCTCCTCTCTCTCCTCACATGTTCACTTCCCTCACCGTGGCGGGGGCCCTTCTTTCTCCTTTCAGCGGCCGATGCATCGAGCTTTGGGTGGGAGGACGGGCTTCGTTCTTCATGCGGATGTGGATGCCGCTGTGCGTGGCGACTGCCGTGACGGCCATGGTGGGAAGAGCGGTGCCGGTGACGGTCGCCGTCGCGTCTGTGCTCGAGACGATCGCCCGCAGAGGACGCAGCGATCGCGTCGCCCCGCAAGCGCCCTGACGCCGACCCTCTCGGCAGCAGTGATGCCTCTTTCCGCTGCCGCGCCTTCTGCCGTGCTGCCGCCGCCCCTCCTGTTGAGTCAGACTCTGAAGGGGAAGAAAAGTTGAGTGAATCCGACCTGTGAGAGACGCGTCGCGCACTGTTCACCAAGTCCGGCGTAGCACCGCGATGAGCGTCGTAAGACGTCAAGGAAGACGCGGAAACATCGTCGGCAAAGAGTCCCTTCCCAATTCCCGCTGCGTTATTGAGCAAGTCCTGGTAACAATACGGTTGTGTTGTCGGCATCACGCCAAATGCCAACCGATTGGCTGTAGATATCACATGGTGGTCCTTGCGGGGCGAGCGCGTTTGTCGGGCAGTAGACTGCGCCTCAGGATTCAGAAGAGCACGCGGCGACTGCTGCGGCGCCTGTGTCGGCTCGCGTGCGTCTCCGCTCTCCGCGGGTGATCTATCCGCCTCCCCCTCCGCCACCACAGGGCCCGGATCGCTACGCCTCACACTCTGGATAGATAAGTACTGCTCTTCCAGCTGAGGAGAGGAGGGCACGGCGGAGTCCGCCTCCGCGTCGGAAAGGCGCGGTGTGCGGGATGGACGGCGGCGATGGTGCGGCTCCGACGAGAGGAATTCGTCCGCCGAGGAGGTCATGGGGGGAGGCGTTGGTGTTGTAATCGCTGCTGGAACGGGATGGCGCTGCCACGATGCTGCGGCTGCACTGCCCCACGTCGGGCTGTCCGGCAGCGACGCCACCGACGCCCCCTCGCGAGGGAGAGCAGACGAGGCGGGGGTGGGAGCGCCCGTTGTAGGATGCGTGCCGCTGACCTCGCTCGCCTGATCCGGCAGTTCCTGCGGCCGTGACAGCGGCGGTACATGAATGGGTGCGGCTGCCGCCTCATGGAGATGGTCTCCTGGTGTGAGTGAGTTGCTTGACACGGGGAACCTCGCTAGGACACCTGAACTCGGCGTTTCGGCAACAGGAGTAGTAGCCAACTCCTCCACGCCACTCGAGTTCCGTCGCTGCGTACTCTTGGCTGGTCGTGGCGGGTTACTGGACGACGGGCCATCACTCTGCGGGGATAGCAGCGGTACGTGGACAGACGGCAGGCCGGGATCATCGGCACCACCTGACAAGTCAGTTGCACCCGCCCTCCCATCCCTTTCCACGGCATCATCTTGATTCGTTAACGTGAAATCTGGATGAGCGACGCCATCGGCTGTTCCCGTCTGCACGGCGATTGTCGTCTCCCCAGCAGCAACAACGTCATTGGACGGCCTTCCATTGTCGTTGCTACTCTGTGCTCCGCGCTCCGCCTCACTTCCCTCCATCGGCACGTCGTCCTCCTTATGTTTACCGCTGCCATGGAAGTCGACGGACACACCTGTTCGAGCTGCTGCTGCCGCATAGCCGTCCTTTCCGTCGATGGAGTTCGCGTCGTTGCTTGGTGTGGTGTTGCCTAAGGTGTCCGCAGCACCATGCAGCGAATCTGCATGCTCCCGCTCATCCTGCCAGGCAGTCGCGTTGTTGCGGTTCGTGCTGTGTCCGGACGACGCTGCACTTCCTGCCTGGAAGGCGCTGGGTGAAGATGTGCGGCCCGCCGCTGGCACGTTCGATAGTAAAGCGCCGGTCCTCGCCACGGAGGAAGCAGGCGAGGAAGCTGACGGTGTCCTCGCGGCGCTTCCTGTTCGGTCCTTAATGTGTGTGGTCAAGGGCGGTAGGATGGAGGAGCCTTCTGAGAAGCCGACGCGGTCGCTGTCGGACCGCTGCTGCGCAGGAGTCGCACCAACGGCCCCGTCGCTGGCGGACGATGTCTCCTCCGCTGACGCCCACTGCCGTTGTTGCTGGGCTGCGTCTTCGTCGTTCTCCCGATCCCCTTGGCGGTGGGGCTGGAGGTGGTCCACCTCCGTTGGGTTCGCCGTTTGCTGTGCAGGTTCGCTCACGTTTGGTGTGTCATAGCGCTCCTGTTGAGGCAAGCCCGACAAGTAATCGTCCGCCTCACCACCCGCACGGCCCCGCGGAGCCGAGGCAGAATCCTTCAGACCTTGTCTACCACGGAGAAGGCGGCTGTACAGCATCCCAACGCCAGTCCACAATTCATGTTGCGGCCCGCTGCGGTGGAGAGTCGCATCTGAAATATCGTAGGGGTGATGCAGAGGCGCGAGTTCGTCTGGGTCTGCTCCGCTCTCCGCATCACGTCTGTAACCGAGCACGCCGTACATGGACACCGGGAAAGTCACGGAGGGCGCCGCCGCCACCGCCGCGTTGTAGTCGCCCCCCGGTTGTGATGACGGGGCTGCCGGCCTGCCCGCAGCAGCCGCGGTGGAGCGTGCCCGCAGCACTTGCAGGGCGAGTTGTGTCTTGGGCAGCCGCGACTTCTTATATGTGGGACGCGGGCGATGACGCCGGCTCGCGTGACGCGCCTCACGATCGGCGTCGTGCTCGGCAGAGGGTACCGTGGAGCTGCTTTCAGCGCTGCCGAGGGCTGCAGCGCTTCCACTCTCCCTGGTGCCTGTCTCCTCGCTGCCTAGCACAGCGGAGAGCAGCTCGGCGATCGACGGGGCAGGCAGCATCGTTTCCTCGGTGGTCATCAACGGTGTTGCCACACGACTCTCCGCACGTGCCGGATGCTGCAGCTGCGGTGGAAGGGAATGAGAAGACGGAGCGGCGGAGGACGGGCTACGCAGCTGCTCTCCCTGGCATGGCACATCCCGATTGCCCGCACATGCAGGGACGGAGGAAGGGAAAGAATGATGCGACGGTGCGCCTTGCGAGTAGGAAAGCAGGGAGCGAGAGGTGCAAGAGCGCGAACTGGGGGAGCGCCGCTCCTGCAATGGTGACCTGCACTGAGACGTGTGCGGCGCTCCAGGCAATGACGAGGTCGTGGCGTTGGGGGCTGACAAAGATACAGTTGGCTCAGTGGGTACTGCCGCTGCTGCTGAGGAGTAGGGGTGCGATGAAGGAGGACACGCCGAAAGAATCTGCTGCACTCGGAACCTCGCCTCTTGTGAAAGATGAGAAGCGAGCTCCTCGACGTCACTCGCGCTGGCTACAGTAAGAGGACGAGACGAAGAGAACGATGTAGAAGTGGACGTGGACGATGCCGCCGAAGAGAAAGGAGTCTCGTTAACGCGCGATAATGTGGGGTGCGAGGTCGATGAGCCTGGTGCTGCGTTCTTTGCCTCCTCTTGAACAACGTCTCTGTTCATTTCTGTGGTGTGCGACGAGGCGCTCGCGTTGTCGTCGTCGTCGTCATCGTCGTCGCCGTCTCTCATGGTTGGGAGCGTGGTGTCGCGAAGGATCTGATTTGGTAGCGCCGCCTCCGCTGCTGTTCCTGCCGCTGGCGCAGCTGCTGCCAAAGCGTTCTTCCCTTTCTCCTTTATTGGCGTTCTCGCCGCTTCCTCTTCCGCACCTTCTTCGGAAGTCTCCGACGGCGGAAATGGTGTCTTTGCATCGGCTAAATGCTGCTGCTCACGCTGCGGTTCCAATGGTTCTGTAGCTCCCTCCTCCGCACTTTCGTCCGCCAACCCGTCCTCACCGGACGGCTCACCCGAGGAATGGGAGCGCGGCGCCTCGTGCATCTCCATACGAAAGCCGCTGGGCACCACAGGCTCGGCAGCAGCGGCAGCGCTGGCGACCACCAAATTGTTAGCGCCCGCCGCAGGCGCCTCGAGGGCGGACTCCCACGCGGATAGGCTCTGCACGGGCGACTTCGGCTCCTTGGAAAAGGATTGGCTGGAGTGCGCCTGCGAGAAGTTGGGCTGCAACGACGATGGAGACGGCGAGGAGGCGGAGAACGGTGGCGTACCTCGCGGTTCCTTCAGCGGAGACTCCGGCCGTGCTACGTCTGCACAGTCGCCGTTGCTGCAGTTGCTGATTTGTGTCGGCTGCACCGCTGCCTCACCGGTGCTACCATCATCCTCGTCTTCTTCCACTGCGCATACGCCCTCCACAGCCGCGTCGCGCAGTTCTTCCTCACGGTCGATGCTCACGGTGTTCGACAGGGGCGCGGCGGGCCTCAACGTGTGCCGCAGCGCGGCGGACGGCGGAGTGGCGTGATCGCGATCACTGTCCACTGGAGGAGCCGTCTCCGCAGGTACTGTAGAAGACGTATTCGTGTCGACCAACGTGGAATTATCATCCGATTTTGGCTGCCCGGTTCCCTCTGCCCGTTGTTCGCTCTGCGTGCTAGCGTCCTTGTGCGCATGCGGTCGACCAGCACCCGCAACGTTCGCTTTTCCCTTCGCCGCCATCTTCTTCCGGTACGCTTCCGTCAGCTGCTCCTTTGTGCGCCGCAACGCCTCATAGTCGGGGTCGCTGAACAGCGACGAGAAGGACGAGTTGGAGGAAGAGGGAGCAGCACGGGCCGACGGCTTCATCACCCACCGCACGTCCGTCCGCATCACCTCCAGCTCCTGCCCCTCACTCTCGGAGGAGGCACCGCTGTCGCCGTCTGCGTCTCCCGCGCGCCGTGCACGCACCGGAGTCACGCGACCATCTGGTGTACGGTGTACATGTGCGTACGTCTTGATCTGCGAGGTGAAGAGCGGCGTAGGGCTGCGCGCAGACGCCGAGGTGTTCTCACGACTGGCCGACGCTTTCCGACGCTTCTCTGCAGGTTCCGCCAGAGGCAGAACTCCCACAGACACCTGAGGGACGCTCGATTCTTTTTTCTTGTCGCCCTTGTCGTCCTCGTTTGCTGGTTCTTTATCTTTATGGGTGACCGCCAATGTGGGTGTGGGTGCGGAGCGGGAGGCGACCTCCCTGCCGTGCTTCCCTGTCGAGTCTGCAGTAGCTCGGAGAAACATCGCCGTGTACCAGCGCCGCAGGCAGACAGCCAGCACCTGTCTCTCCTTGTCGTAAAGACACGCGTGGAGCTGCTTCTCCAGGGCCCCCTCCCGACGTCGCTCCTGCTGCTCATCGCTCAGCTCTACGTACTGCACCCGCGGCGTTGTCGCACCCGCGCGGCCGTTGGTACGATTCGGTTGGACTGGCATGGAGTTGGTGGCAGCATTGGGCACACCGCGGGAGTAGTTTACGGACGGTTCGGCCACGGAAGGCAGGGGTGTCGAAGTGGGAGGGATGCGGTACGGAGTGGCTGACGTAGGCTCCGCTGACGTATTTCGCTGGGAGGGCTGCAGCGCCTCAGCCGTTTGTGACCGCGGCTGCGTGGGCAAGAAGGCCGGTGAGTCGAGACGCGCGGAAATGTCGCTATCGTCCTCACCGACCTCGAAGTCATCGCTGTACGCCGACGACTCCGCTTTCGAAGCCGAACGCTCCAGATGCGGGGGTGCGTACAAGTCAGTCGAGACGTGAAACCGCCCTCGCTGGTTACGTTCATTGTTCGGCAGGCCTTGAGCTGGGTCAGAAGAATCGGTGTCGCCTTTCGCATCGCCGATTGCTGCTGTTGCTGCAGCCGGTGCTGCGGCTGCCAAGGCGCTCTTCTTCGCAGCGTCTCGCTTTGCGGTTTTCCTAGCGTCAGGAGGCGTGTGGGACGTTGGCTCTGTCAACGTCGACGTGCTCACCGGCGCTGCGGTCTGCGGTGACACCCGCGGCGTCTCAGCTCCCTCGCTCGGCAACGTTCGCTGCGTGGACACGGCTTCTGGGGACTTCGAAGTGCCGTGACGCTGACCACCCCCGTCCTCCTGCAGTTGCTGTGGATGATACCGCTGATCTGAAGAATTAGATGACGTTGACGGATAAAACTCCTGTAGCGTCGTAGGAGCTGTGACAGAGATCCGCTGAACGGAGCGGAAAGGCGAGGATGTATTGGCCGTCGCAAAGGGCTGGAACCCGGCGGCCACGTTCAGTGAGGTGCGCTTTGGCGTGTGCACGGCGCTGTCAACCAGTCCGACCTCGCCTCTTGCACTTTCGGTAGTGTGCAATGATTTCTGCGAAGAAGGGTCGCTGTCCGATTTGTCTGAGGTGTGGCCGGCAGAGGCGGTCGGCGCTTCGTCGTCGTCTATTGCTGCCGCTGCTTTGGTGGACATGGTCGCGTTGACTTGTCTCTCCACGACGTGATAGTTGCGGTTGGGTGTTTTGCTTTTCAGATAGAAACGTTCGCGTCGGCACAAGCACACGTGACGCAGAACAAGGGAGAAAGAGGAAGAAGCAGCCTTACAAAAACAAAAGAGAGTTTATTGATGTATTGATATATATATAAGTGTGCGGTGCGCAGCGCGCCAGCAGCGGAAGATGCAAAAAAAGGAAAATAGGTCGGATGTCGCACAGCAAAGTTCAGCGAACACCAAAAAAAAAGTAACTTCTATGGAGAAGAGCAAAACACATAATACGCTGTTGTCGTCGTGTTGGTATTTCGCCTGCTCGTGTGATGAGCGAGGAGCGTGTGTGTGGGAGTGTGGGAGTGTATAGAGAGAGTTTTTTTAAGGCAATAATATATATATATATGAAGAATTAATAGTACACAGAAGCGTGTGAGCTCAAATTTCGAAGAAGGGGGGCGTCTGGAGTGAACGACAGGATGAATGGAAGGCGAGGTCCAAAACTGCTTAAAGCATCAACATCCCTTCGCCAAAACGGAAACAAAAGTCAAGAACAAAAACAGCAATGACTGACACCTTTATGCGAGTCGCGAGGCGTTACAGAGAGAGAAAGAAAGAAATCTTTTCGAAAGAAAAACACTCAATACAGCAGGTTGTGACGCGTCGCTGGGGAGAGAGAATGTGCAGAGAGTGCGTCATGAAACGGAAGCCAGGGGAAAAACAAGCATGTATGAAACCGCAGAGAATCGCAGTAGAGAGGGAGAGAGAGGCGGCGTAAAGGCACGGCCGCGTGGAAAAGAAGGCGAGCACAGAAAAGAAGGAGAGTGAGAACACGTGGGGAGAAATACAACATTCTACCATTGGCAAGTCAGCAGGAAAAAAAGCTATCATCGTTTTCAGCACGTCAGCGATCGACAGGAAATGATGGGAGAGCTGCTACCTGCGCAAAGATCAGCTCCGTTCAAGCGGCAATGGTCGCAGACCTGCAGACGGTGAAGATGAGATGTAGCAGCGCGACGTGAGTTGCTGTATTCTAGAAAACCATGATGAGAATGAATAAATAAAGAACATTTGTAGAAGACTCTTTCATTGCGGCTATGTACGTCTCTTAGCGAACACCGCAGCCGCCCGTTATTCAAAGATAAAAATGATTCCCGAATGCGCTGAGAAGGAAACCAAAAATAAATAAACGAATCCGCACGGCAGCTGTCTCTCTTGCCTTCCCTTTGAAAATATGTGTATCGACAGAGAAAAGCGGATACGGCTGCGCATTATCGTTTACCTCTACCGCTTTTTGCCGCGTTCTTGCGTGCGTGGCTGTGCCGGCTCGTGTGCGTCTTACTGATCTCGCCATACTCCGACAAGAGCTCTTGTGCCGCCTTATTACTCTGCAAAAATGCATCGCCGCCGTGCGAGTACTTAATCGTGCTCACATGATGCACACGGTACCCGCGCGCCATCAGCTCCGCGAGCACACGGGTGATGTTGCGTGTGTCATCAATGCCGCTGTGCCGCCGACCCTCAAACGACATACTCATGCGCCGCAGCATGTGTGTCAGCTTCACCTGACGGCACTTGAAGTGGTCTCCGTAGCTGTGTCGCACGTTGAGGTAGCGGTAGCACAGCGGCGGGAAGGCGACCCCGTCTCGCATGACGCTGCACTCGTGCATGAAGCGACGCATGTCCCATGGCCCATCAGTGGCCATGCAAATCATCGCCTCGTAGCGTGCGTTTGCCCTGGCCACCTCCGTGCGATCGTCGTACACAAACCGCTTCTGCTCAGATTGAAGGTGGCGGGAGAGCTTCTCTGGCCCGTAGTGGTTTGCCCACACAGCACACAACGGGTAGACCTCCTGCTCCAGCCACCGCTGGAAGTGCCCCACAACGACCGGCAAGGTATCCGCCTGATCCACCATCTCCTGTGTGATCCCCGTCAGCTCCGTGCAGAACGCTGTCAGCTTCGGGTTGCGCACGGGCTTGACGTAGCGGTGGAACTCCGCCACGATGCGCAGCGTCGCCGTGTCCAGCACCACTACCGGGAACTCGATGATCTCGTGCGGGTAGTGCACGCTGCCGCTCGCACACGTTGCCTCAAAGTCGCAGACGAGGATGTGGCTAAACGGCTGGGCGAGGAGCCGTTTGAAAGGAAAGCGTGCCGGGATGCCGCACGACGCACCGAGCGGAGGCGAAGGAGCAGCAGCAGCCTCGTCAGGAGTGTCATTCCCACTCCCCGCATTGTCCCCCATTACCCTGTTTTGCACTTTCGACGCTGGCTCTTCTCCAGTCGCAGTCAGATCTTCCTGACTGCGCTGCAGAGCATCCTTGCCGTTCGAGCATACCTTGGCGGCCTTGCGCACCTCAGACTTCCGACACGCCGCCCCATCGCCGTACGAGCCGTTCACCAAAATGTCGAACCGACTCCCACCGAGTGCGAAGAGGCTCGTTGTGCCCTTTGTGTGTTTGCGCGGTCCATCGTCATCGCCTCCGTCCTTCGTCGAACTTGCATAGGCGCCTCGCTCGTCCGAGTCACTGCTGTTGCTATTTGCAGTGTGCTGAGATTCACGACGTGCCGCTCCCCCCTCCTTCGGGCTGGCAGAGGAGGAGGAAGAACACGGCGCAGACGCTGCCTTTTCTGCTTGTGCGGTCGGCGAACAGCGGTGAGGGACTGCGTCGTCCTCTCTTGACGTGGTAGACGCATTGGACGACCTCGTGTTCGTGTCACTGGGAGAAACTGAAGTGCTCGTGGTGTTGAGGTCAACTGCGCGATCCTCTACGCCTGCGGGTGGCGGCGACGGTGTCGAGGCGGACTGCTTCTGCTTCTCGAGATGGCGCAGCTCCTTGGCGAGAGAGCGTACGCGCACCATGGCGGGTATACAAGAGAAAATTACAATAATACACAAGAGAGAGCGGGAGCTGAACAGAGAAATGCGAGTTAAAATAAGGAGAAAAAAACCTTAGTTACTGTTAGTTAGCGTAGCAAATAGGGAGAAGAAGAAACCTTAATGAAAGTAAAAAGATAGCGGTTTTTAATAGTCCTATCAAGGCGCCTCATCCGGGTATGTGTGTGGCAGGTGACGCACAACGTGAGCACCTTGACCCAAGTACGACGGAAACAAGGTGAAACACGTGCTGCTTCTTCACACCCACACGCGAAAAACAGCGGATATCTTTCTCATTGTTATTAAAAGAAGCAGAAAAGAAAAAAAAATATTAATAAGAGAGCGAGTGAGAGAGAGAAAAGGTTGAAAATGCAATTACAGCTGAAAAGCGCGAGGCTACTAAATTCGTACGAAGGCGTAAAACGGCATTACAACGTGGAAAAACAACGCCGACGCGCAGAGAGCGCATCAAGGGAAAGGAAGGGAAAAAGAAAGGCGTTGACGGCAGATCTCGCGCGCTGTGCTGTCTACCCACCCACCCCCACTCCATATTACCTATCATTTTCCCCCTCCCTCCCCCTCCCCCTTAAACGCGTTTACCGAGGCGTGTGCAGAGATAGTTGTCAGTGCACAACAACGAGCTGTCCAGCAACATCAGTCAGATCTTAAGCCCATTGAATTCACGGCAGCACTTGAGTGATGGTCCCCACCACCTCTTTTTATTGTTCTTTGTATCGTACACCTTTCTGCTTGTCTCTCCCAAGACACGAATACTCGTCACAGTTGCTAAAGCGGAAAGGAAAAGGCGATGCGACGGGCTCCGCCGCACACCTCAAATGCACCGCACCGGTGTTCATCAGCACTCGAGTAAAACCCCCAATGAAAGAAACAGAGAGGAAAGCGAAGAGACGGCAGAAGTCAAGAAGGAGAACTATACGAGAATCACAAAGGGTGAAGTGGCGAAACGAAAAGAGGGAAAAGCGTGGATCCTTCGCCGCGGGATCAACAAGCAAGTACGCGGAAAAGGCACAAATGAGAAAGTACCAGAAGAGGCAGGAAGGCGAAGAAGCTACCTTAACGAGCAAATATAAATAGAGAGAAGGGTAGAGAGAGATGGAGATGGCCATCGTTACAACGGTGGCGTCAAAGAGAAAGCGCAGCCTGAAACGCCAAGGGAAGGTCCATGAAAGCAGAAGAAAGGAAAAAGATGGCAGCGAACGTCCCAATAAAGTTGGCACACACCACACACCACAAACACGCACAAACACGCAGAGCGATTTCACCTGACCTCTAATAATAATAATGGCAACAAAAGGAGTCAGCTCAAAAGCAAAAATAAATATCTCTGTTCAACAAATGACAAACTTCTCTACTTTCACCGCACCCAATTTGTAATCGCCTCTCTTTTTCTGACCTCCGTTCTCAGCAGGAATCCAACGCACCTCAACCCTGATTTTCATCGATTTCCTTCTCTTTTTAGTAGGAGTATTCGTCCTCGTCCACCGCGTACGGTGCGGTGATGCAGGTGGGCGACGCCCCGTTTGGGCGGCGTCGGCCTGAACCTGTCGCTGCGGTGGACGGCGGCAGCGAAAGCGGCGTTGACCCGCTGTCTGCTGCCGTGACCGTCGGACTCGACAGCAGCAGCCTATTCAAGGGCAGCCTGTTCAGTGGCACCTCACACAGCGTACAGCCGTACTGCAGCAGCGCAATGACGATGGAGGCGATGTTGCGGGCGTCGTCTAAGCCGCTGTGCAGCCGCCCCTCAAACGGCACGTGCAGCACCTCCAGCATCGCTTTAATCTTCCCCTGCGAGCAGTGGAAGAAGCCCGCGAAGATCTGCTTCACATCAACGTACTGGTAGAAGAGAGGGGGGAAGCGAATGCCTTGACGAGAGACGCTGTGGTGGTACATGAATTCCCGCATATCCATCGGCCCATCCGTCGCGAAGACGCACCGGGAGTGCGGGGGCAGGGTGTGGGCGAACCAGCGCTCAAACTGCAAAATCACCTCCTCCAGCGACGGCGCCGCGTCAACGTCCGCCTGCCGCATCCCCGTTAACTTCTTGCAGAAGGAACTCAGCTCCACCTTGTATCGGGGACGGACAAACCGGTGGAACTCCGCCACGACGCGCTGCAGCCGCACGTCGACCAACACCACGGGGAACTCGATGATCTCGTACAGGTAGTTGGGCGGCGGGTGCTCCTCGCACGTCGCCTCAAAGTCCAAGACGAGAACATAATCGTACGGGCACTGAGCGGCGGTGACCGGCGAGCCGTAGCTCAGCAGCGGTGAGACGGGCATACTGCGCGCCCCGCTGCCCGGCAGCGCAAACGGCGGCGAGCCAGGCGGCACAGACGCGGAGACGAAAGTGCCGGGCGTCGTTGCTGCGCTGGGCGGGCCACCCAGGTAGTGCGTTGCCCCGCCGTGCGTCATGGAGGCGTAGAAGGCGTTCGGGGCCGCGCTGCGACGTCGGAGCATCTCCTCGCGCGACTCCAAATGGAAGGGCGGGCTGCTCGATGTGGAGGCGTTGGCGCCGCGCGGGCTCGTACCGCCGACGAGCGTCACCGACGGCTGGTAAGGCACGGCCGCCTCGGACAGCGGCGTCGAGGGGAAGTTGAAGAGGCCGGCATCGCCCTCGTCCGCCAGTCGGCCCGTCGCCGGCGGGGTGGAGCGCTCCAGGAAGGTCGTCACGTGCTGAGACGGGGAGTAAGTGGAGCTGAGCTCCGAGAGCTGCTGCATTGACGAGGACGCGTTGTTGGCGTCGGCATGGATGTTGCCGCCAAGGTGCGCTCCAGCAGCAGCAGTGTCCTCTCTCTTGTCGCCTCCCACTGCAACTGGGGGTGAAGAAGGCGATGCGCTGCCCGTCAGAGTAGAAAGAGGAGGAGAACCACCACTTTGCGTGCTCGTGGCCCGCTGAAAGGTGGACGGAGTTCGAGTCTGGAAAGGACGGGCATTGTGGTTCAACGTTGTCGCAGTGATCGTGGTGGTGGTGACGGTGGTGGTCGTCATCGTGAAAGTGGTGGTTGTCGTCACCGTCGTGTTCGTGCGATTCCCCACGCCAGTGTTGTCGTCCCTTGAAGCCGCGGTGTTCGTTGTTGAAGTCGCACCTCGTGCCGCTGCTGCACCTTCCTTTGCACTTCTCTCTCCCTTCGCGGCGAGCCGCGTCGGCCCATCGTGATCGACGGGCGTCGGCATGACCGGCACCACCACATCCACCGTGACTCTTTCCGCCGCACTGTGAAGGACGTCCGCTGCTGTGGTGGGCACTGACAGTGGGTCGTTGTTCCCTGGCCCCTCCGTGCCATGCTGCGACTCTGCCGACTCCACCGCTGCGGCGGCGGTAGCAGGTGTCACGCGCCAGTCGACCCCCAGTACTTCATCCAGCGTGCTGGCGAGCTCACGTCGGTTGAGCACCAGACCACGCACCGCCTGCAGATGTGCCCGCACACGCTGCCACTGCTCCTCATAGTAGTTCGTCTCTACCGCGTGCGGTGGCCTCGGTGGGCCGACCGCACCGGAGGCAGCAGCAGCTGTACCGTTGGCAGTCCCGGTGGTCTGCGGCGTGGTCGCCGCCCCGGTCGTGGCCATCTTTGGTGGAGATGCGGAAGTAGTTGCGGGTGGCCCCGCTGATGTTGCGCTGCCGCTATTGTTGCTCCTCCGCGGTGTGCTCGCACTGGAGTTGGCCGGCCTGCACAGCGGGTCTAGCGACGCGCCGGAGAGCGCAATCTCGCGCAGAACGCTCAACAGCTCGGGAATGCGAGACGCGTCCTCCGGCATCAGCTCGAACGGCTGCCTGCCAAACCCCTCCGTCGCTCCGGCGGGAAGCAAGAGGGGGTTGGGGGAGTCGTTGCGCCGTCGTATACTGTTGTGGTCGACCGTGGGGGGTGCAGCGGTCGGTGCATGCAGCGGGGTGCCGCCGCTTGCCTTCAAGGCCACCGTTGGGGAGGTCGTTGCCGTCTTTCCATGCGCCGCTGTCGACACGGGTTCAGCAGTAGCCGCGGCAGAAGAAGAGAAAGCGGAAGAAGAGGGTGTGTGGCTCGACTTGGCACGTCCGTTCCGCACAGCGTCGATAAACGAATGCGACGCCGCCGATGCCGAAGCGGAAGGCAACGGGGCTGCTGTAGCACGGACGCCTCCCGCGGCTGCGGTGACGGCGCTGCTGGACTCTGCGAGGGAGTCACACAAGTTTCCATCCACTGCGACGGCGGCAGCGGCCGCGTTATCCAGTGCCGGCTTTGGGGTAGAGGAGGCAGAGGAGCGCATGGACTTGCGGTACTGCGCGATTTGGGCTGTCTGCGGCGGACGCTCCATGAGGGCTGACATGAGCTCGGCGGCTAGCGTGCGGGCGGCCTTGCAGCGCTCCGACGCAGAACGCGAGCCGACGCCTCCGCCGCTGCTGTCGCTGCCGCCACTTTCGTTGGCACGGCGATGCGCATGTGTGGTGCTGGTCGTCTTCAGCACGCGCTTTGGAGTCTTGGACCCACTCGCGTCCGCCACCGCCGCCGGCACATCGACTTTTGTGATGGCGGTCGCAGAGGTTGTCCCACCCAAATGAAGATTATGGCTCTTACTGAGCTCCGCGCTATCGGAAACTGCCCTCAATGACTGTGGTAGTGCTGTTGGGGACGAAGAGGAGGCAGAGGCTCGCAGCTCAACAGCAGCAGCAACTACCGCTTTGGTGGACGGCTGTGGCACCGCGTCAATATGCTCATTTACACCCACAGACGTGAGAGACGTGGACATCGCCCGCGGCTGCGTGGACTGCCGTTGAGGAGGAGGGTTCATGACCTCCGCCGAGCACGAGGAGCTGATGGACTCCGCCTTGCTGCGCTCCGCAGCAGGAAGAGGAAGCGAAGGAGGGGGAACTTCTTGCCGCTCCGCTGCGCCGGTGCTCTCCGGGGAGACCGCCAGTGGGGAGGACGATCGCCTGCTACGGTCACCGCCGTGACGGTGCGACAGCGGGACCAATGAAGGTGTCCGCCGATCGCCGCTCTCTCCGGCTGCCGTGGGCCTGCCGCCACTCAACATGGAGTTGTCACCGTGATTCACGTCAGTGACAGGGAGAGCGAATAGCATCGACGTGAAACCCAAAAAAAAGAAAGAAAGAAGAAAACAAGCGTTCCTTCTTCCTATCGGTGGAGAGGGCGACCGGACGGTGAAGACCTCCAACAACAAGAGACAAACGGAAAAGAGTTCGCTCTCACGTAGCACGTCGAGCCCGACCAAAGATGGGGGTTATATATGTATGACGCCAGGCTTAATGACGTTCAAATGAGAAAAGAAAAACAAGAACCGGAATCACACACACACACACACACACGCACGGACAACGAGTCGAGTAGCAGAGGAAGAAAAAAGGAAAAGAATGCAATGAAGTTCTTTATATAATAAAAAAAAAGTCAACTTCTGTTAGCGTATACGATGACAATTCCAATGCTCGCTGGCAGGACCTCGCGCACCGCACGAAAGCACAAGAGTGAAGAGGTATAGCAGCTAAATATGATATATGTATTCACCAAAGTGACAAGGCGGAATCAATACATCGAGACCCAGTGTTCCAGCGAGCTGCGTTTTCAGGAACGTTCTGTTGCTCTGCTCTTGTAACGATGCACTTATATCTCTTGTTTCAAAAGGAAAAAGGTAAAGAAAGAAAGAGTTCAAGAGCGCAACGAGACAATGCCTTCGGAAGCAGCCAGAAAGCAAAAGACTGGCCGCGGCAAAACAACAGATGGAAAATACGTGTTTTACGTCCGTCGTCGTCTTCTGTCGGTTTCGCGAAGGAGCAGAAGATGCAAAGGCGATGTTGTCTCAGTTCCTGAGCGTGACTGCGACAAATGCGAAGACAAAAGTGCCGGGGTTGAAAGGGGAAAAAAAGATAAGCACACAAACAAGCACACACGGCTGCCGTGCCTCTAGGTATGTCTGTTTCTCTTCCGTTCACTGGGTGCGGATTCTAAACTGCTTTCTTTTTGATAGTGTGTATCTCCTCCTGCACTGCTGTTCGCTGCACACCACACAAATCCATACGTTCTCGTAATCACCTCCTTTCCTTTGTTTGTTTGCGATGATGTCGGTAGCGAAACGTAACCGCAGCGCGCCTACGGTCACCTCTATCAGTAAATTGAAACGTGTGGGGGAACGTGCGTGTGGGAGGAAGGACAGCGCGAAGCTGTATGAAGTGGCAAAAGTACTGATCAGAAGCACCGAAGTAAGTTTGCCGGATATTTAAAAAAAAGGTTTTTGTTTGGTGAATAGGAAGAGTGCATAATAACAACAATAATATAATACGTACAACGCATGAAGGACGCAGGAGATAGAAGTGGGAAACAATCTCATGCGCACTCGGCCATCGACATTTCTATGACATCTAACCTCGTATGGTGGCACAAAACCGCGAGGAGCGTGCAGCTCTTGCCGGTGCTGTCTTTTTGCCAGTGCTTCTGTTGCCTGTGGGCACCTTCGTGCTGAGGTCACGCTGTGACTTTGGTGGTGAAACTACGATGAACGTCTATTTGTCAAATGCCAGGAGCGCACCGCCAAAACATGAACGTTCTCTCCTAGAGCACCTCTTCGACGCGTCAGTGTATTGTCTCACTAAGGTGTCAGGTGAATCCTGCTCTTTTCGTTTTAACTGTTTTAGAATTCTTTCACGCACTCCAGAGCAAACAGCAATGTGGTGGAGCATCGCAAAGCACACTTAGAATGAGTGCAAGGTGAAGTGGTTCATTAAGTTAATTGTTTTTAAAGTATATTAAAGGAAAACAGGCGTGCAACGCGCGGTTAGTGAAATAACAACCAATGAAAGCGTACTATACACAGGTGTGAGAGCCCTCAACTCTCAACGCACCTTCAGCGTCGCTCGACTATCTCCTCTCCGTTTGCCAAAAAAAAGAAAAGTAAGAGAGATAAATGTAATGTCGAGGATGACCATCTGCGTCAACACACGGGCCCACATATTTCTCGGCACAATCACTGGCACAACTGCACTTGTGTGAAAGGGGAAATCATCGTCAAGACGTCAAGAGACTGCTTAATGCAGCTAAGGAGCCCTGCGGCCAACGGGTAAGGCCAATTCGTGGCACCAGAAACACACGCACCTATTTAACTTCTACTCCCGCGTTCCCTAGGGTGCGACATTTGCTGTAGTCGAGTCGGAGCGCGTGTGCTCCGCCGTCGCACCTTTCCGTGAGCCAGTCATCACCGCTGCACGCAGCCACGCAGCAGCCCGATGATGCACCTCCAGCACGTACGCAGCGGCAACCAAAAGAACCGCGATGAGCCCTAACATCAGCAGTCGCCACATCCGCTGCCGACGACGCGTTAAGGCGCGGTCATGGCGCCGCTTCAGCGTCATCGCGTTCGCGTTGCTGAACTCCTTCGAGTGCTCCAGCCGGTACGCCCGCACCGCCTCCCGATGCGTCTGGCCAAACTTGAAGTAGTCCCTCCCGAAGCACTGCTTCGCGATGTCCTCCACCACGTCCCTGTCCACGTGTCCGCTGCCCTCCTCCCGGCGATAGAGCGGGTATCCCTCTAGGCGGTAGTGATAGGGGTCGTCCATCGGGATGGCCAGCACAAAGTCAAAGACGCAGCCGGCCCGCATCATCGCCACGGCGAGCCGGGCGATGTTGTAGGCGTCGTCGAAGCCGTTGTGCGGACGTCCGTCGAACTTCAGATTCATCCTGCGCAGCATCGCATCCAGTTTGATCGGCACGCCGTGGTTGAGGCGGTGGGCAAAGGTGGTGCGAATGTCGAGGTACTCGTAGAAGATACTGGGGAAGGCTACGTGGTCGCGCAGGACGTGGTGTTCGTAGAAGAAGCTCTTGAAATCCCACGGGCCGTCGGCGGCGAAGATGGTTTTGGCGCCGCGCGGAATCGTCTTCGTGTACCACTTTTCAAACAACGCGATCGCCTCCGTAATCGTCGGGGCTGCGTCAACGGTTTTCTGCGTAATGCCCGTCAGCTGCGTGCAAAAGCGCGTTAGAGTCGGGTTGCGCCATGGCTTTACATATGTGTGAAAGGAGTTTGCCCGATCTACCTGCCCGGTGCGGACGTTGATCAACACGCCTGGAATTTCGATAACTTCATGCGGGTAGTTATCGTCGTGTTCCTCACAGGTTGCCTCGACATCGACAACGATGATGTAATCAAAAATTTGCTTATCCAAAGGGTCAATGTCGCTGAAGGTGTGCTGCACGCGATTCTGCTTTGAGTCGGTAGCCGTGGAGAGGTACGAGCTGCTTCCTCCTTTTCTAAAGTGGTGGTTCTGAGTGGTGCCGCTATGCTGACGGCGATCCGCACGATTCTGTTTGCTCGCCGCCGCCTTGGCTTTGCCACGCTTATTGTGGGGAGACATGGATGCAGCCCGGACCAGGTCAGCAGGCGCAACGAGCTGGACCTTTACCTTTTTCCGTATGTGTGCTCGTCGTGTTGCGGTTCGGCTTCTTCGCAGTGCAGAGAGTTTTTGTTTGGTTGGTTTAAGTGCATGCAACGTGAGACGCGCTAGCGGCAACGTAGAAGGAAAAGTACAGGTAAGGAAACGGAAGCGATTGAAGATTGGTGTACGAGAAAAAGGAAAAATAGCAAGAGAGACAGACAGCTCTGAGGCCACAGCACTCCGCGGGCTGAAAGAACTTCGTTAAAGACGATGTACTGTTGGGTTACTGTGGCGGCGACGACAACGATTAACAGCACACACACACACAGACACCAAAGAATGACGTGGTGTGTGTTGGAGTCTCTGCAGGCCCCAGCGACGCCCTGACAAAACATCACGTGTATCGCGTGCACGTCGCGTCGCGTACCGTGGTGCGCGGCGTGGGTGAACGCGCATCGCCGGAGATACACCCATCTCGCCTCCTTCGTCATTCCCTTCACATTCAACCCAACAGGTGTTTTCACATCGTGAGAGCAAAGCGGCAAACAACGAATAATAAAGATAACAACAGTAGAGAGTGGGCGAGTGGGCACGTCACCGAGCCCATCAACGTACTGCCCGTGCGTAGTGTACATGAAAAGTAAAACTAAAACGAACGATGCGACCAGGCAGGGCAGTTCAAAGAAAACCGCTGGCTTAAATCACGTAGTTAGAGGGGGCCGTCGGGGTAGCCCTGAACAACGAGCTTCCGAAGGTGCGTTCATCAGCGGACGACCGCATCGCCTGCTGCAGCGCCCCAAGACGACGCGGGGGAGGGTCCGCCGAAAGATGCGCCGCGACGACCACGTTGCGTGCGTGTCCAACAGGTTTGGTGTGCATCATGCCCAGCGGGTATATCGGAGCCAGGCGGGTAACCAGCCGCTTCTCCTCGGCAGAGCAGTCGAGAAACTTCAGCCACACCCGCCACGATAGCACGTATTCGCGCGCGTACAGCACACGCACGGCCTCCTCCACCTCCAGTCGCGCCTGCAGGCAGCAGTGCGTGTGATGCGCAACCCACTCCTGAATCCTCTGTTCCTCGACAGCGGTAAAGCGATCGGCCCCAGCCGCACCCGCCGCACAGCGCTCCGCCACCATGCGCCGCTCCGCATTCGTCGCGACGTAGTGCCGGCCGTTCACCTTCTCCTCCACGATGTTGGAGGCCAAGGCGACGAGGGACATGTCCGACTCATAGGCGACCACCACGCTCAGCACGGCGGCAGACGGCACCACCTCGACCAGCCGGCGAATGTCGCACTCCCGCAGGTGGCAGTCGTGGGCACCAATCGCCACGAGCAGTGGCACTGTGTAGGGCGACGTCTGCAGCGTCGGGCAGTGTTCCATCAGCTCCCGTGTCGTCTCTGCGTAGCGATTCGCGATGGCGTAGTAGAGCGCCGTGCAGTCGGCGTCGTCGTGGTACTGCACATCCGCTCCCGCCTCCAGGAGCAGCCGCACCACATCCACCGGGTCGCTGTGCGGGTTGTTCACCGCGCAGAGCAGCGGTGTCCAGCAGAAGGACTCCCCCACCAGCGGGTCGACCAACGCGCTGTTCACGACGGTGCCCCCGCCGCGGTCGAGCAGGGTGTGCACGTAGCGGGCGTTGTTGCGGTAGCACGCGCGGTGCAGCGCCGACACGTTGCCGTCGACCGTCTCGAGGGGCGAACTGAACTCCTGCGTCGGGGTGACCGGTGTGGGGAAGAGACCTGGAGCGGCAGAGAGGCCAAAGTGCAGGCGGTGCGAATGCGCGCCGATCAGCAGCTGCCCGCGAGGACGCTGAAAGATCTCCGGGAACGCCTTGCAGGCCTCCGCGGCCGAGTCAAACTCCTCTCGGGTCAGCCCCTGCACCATCCATGCACCGGTGTCGTGGCTTAAGGTGTAGGAGACGGTGCTGAACGGCTTGCGTGACGTGGGGCTCGTCTGCGACGACTCCGGCTCCCCTTCGCCCTGGCTGCCGGCGAACTTCGTCGGCGAGAACTTGCGGGTGTTTTCAGAGGCGCCCGCCCACTGATGCCAGTGATAGCCGCGTGCACGGCGCAGCACCGCCACGCGCAGCTCGCCCAGTACATCGGACAGACCAATCACGTAGTCGCCCACTTGCGCGTCGGGGCGTGAGGCGAGCGAGGCGGCGAGGTAGGCAAACGGCTGCGACAAATCCACCGCGCCGTGGTCGATGTCGTGGCGCAGGTTCACCTCCAGCAGCTGCAGCGGGCCCCACACACGCAGCAGGCGACGCAGCGAGTACACGGAGACAACCCCGCACTCTTTGAAGTCGACCACCGACAGCACCGCCGGGTGCGTCCACGCAGGGAAGAGCTTCAAAAACGGAAAGAAGTCCTCCGCAGAACAGGCGGCCCGGTTGCGGCCCACGTAGCGCTCCCACGCGGCTCGCAGTACGTTTTCTTCCAGATAGTCGCGCGCATCGAAGTAGACGGCGCCGCGGTCCGTCACCGAGACGTACCACCGCAGGTGCGCGAAGTGCACGTCCAGGTCGGCGTTCACGCTCGCCAGGGCGTCGGTCACGTTCGCCGGCAGCCGCCGCTTGCCGCTGAGGGGGCGAGGCGGCGCGGCGTCCGCAACGGTGGCGGTGGCGGTGGTGATGGTGGAGCGGTGCGGTGCAATGGGAGAAAACGGGTTGTGCTCTGCCGCTGCGAAGGAACCACCCGCCTCCACGACGGAGCGCCGCTGCGCCGGGCTCAGCTGCCCGATGTTGCCGTCCGTCGCCGCCACACTCACCCGTCGCGTCGAGGCGTCTCTCGTGGGGAACGACGTCCCGGAAGGCAACGGGGAGCCGGCGACGGTGGTGGTGATGCTCATCAGATCCACAATACTCTGCTCCACCATCGGCTTTCCTCGCTGCGCCTCCCACGACTCGTACCACCTGAGGGCCTGCTCGGCCCGCTCCAGGATGAGCTGCACCACTCGCACAAGTCGGTCCAGCAGCACGTCCGAGTGGTGTTGGCCTTCCCCGCGTCCTACCGCCAATTTGTCGCTTAGCTCCAGCAGGTACGAATGCATCTCGCGCAAAGAGGGAAAGAGGGCGAGCAGCGAGACACCGAGGTCGGTGCAGAGTGAATCCATGCGCGCCGCGAGCAGCAACACATCGGCGACGGGGGTGCCAGAGGTCATGGCGCCATTGGTGACGCTGTGTAGGTGCTGCCGACACTCAGCGTAGGCGGCGCGGAAGAACTTGAACTCCTGCACGGTGAGGGGAACACCGTTGTTCAGCTCCGTCGTGAGGTTACGCAGCGCATCGAGGGAGGGCCGGGTGTGCCCGGGAGCCGGCGCGAGGTCAGGGAACTGATGCACATCAGCATCCGCGACGGCCCGAGCGATGGCTCGCAGCTCCGGCGGGATCGTCACGCGCTGCTGCTTCGTCATATCTCACGTCGTAGAAAGTCAGCTCGAAAAGAGAGAGAAAGAGACAAGATTAGCGTGCATTCCACAAAGGTAACTCCTACGCACCACAGTAGCAGCATCAAGAGAAGAGGAAGCTGGTGATAAGAGAGGAGAGAAAGGAGAAAGGAGAACGTGAAACGAAGGCAATAGCAACGTTGCCCGCTTTTCGAAGAAAACGAAGAGCTGAAATCGGTAAAAGAAGATATGTCGCCCCTATTAAAGTTGGAATTATCATCCCAACGAAGGAAAAGGCTCGAACTGTACTCGTCTGGGCATTCCTTTGAATGATGGTGAATGGGGTGTTCTTCCTGTGATAGAATTTTTGCTTCTTCTCTCCGCTCCACTTCATCTCTACAAAGCTAAACAGCTAGAAAAAAAAAAGAAAACAGAGTTGAAAAAACAAATATGAGTCATGAGCCAACAAAAAGGCTGCTATACATGCGATCATATCAAACGTATACAGAATCAAACGGTGGGCTCATGTGCTGCACGTTCTGCTTGGCACACCCACAATATATACATCTCTTCCCCCCCCCCCCTCCATTCCTAGTGTTTCATGAACACAACACGACAAGAGTGTGTGTGGTCCGACGAACGCCAACAGCACCCCCTCAGCAGCTCTCCCTTTCTCTCTCTAGTGATCCCAACTCGCCAAGGACACGCCCCTCCGCGAAGTCATTTGCTCCCAGTCTTCCACGAGTGTCTCGCATCACCGCGGCCGGCAGGCCCTCGGCGAGACGTGAACCTCGACGACGACTGCTGATGTCGCAGCTCCCTCGCCGTCATGTCCTCCTCTGGCAGCCGTCGTTGGATGAGACACACCGGCGGCAGCGGGGCCAGCGCGGTCCATCGCCACAGCGCCTTCTCCTCCGACGGGGCACCGCGTTCGGGCGGACTTCGCTGCCGTGTCGTCGTGGATCGCTGCGGCGTCGACGACATGGTGGAAGAAAAAGGGTTGCCCTGGTGGGGAGGGCTAACGCGGGTGATGGAGGCCGCGTTGGGGCTCGTGCTCGCTTCTGGCGGTGCAGCGGTGGATTGAAAGGCGCGTCGGGCGGCTGCGTTCTCGGCACCTCTGCCGCCGCCGACCACCACAACGTGGTAGCCGAGTTCGCGCCAGCGATCTTTGTTGGTGGCCGTGAGATTGGAGGGCCGCATCCAGCGTTCATCGTCCCCCTCCCGTCTTTCGTCCTCTACCGCGTCTGTAACGGTTCCCGCTGCCTTGTCTTCCACTGCTGGGGTCGACGCACCGATGTGGGTTTGCGGCGGTGACGCGGCACGTGCGTTCGTGCCGCCGTCTGCAGCGGAAGAAGAGGATGCTCCCTGCGGAGGGCCGCTATTGTTGTTGGTGCTGGCGCCGTCAACCGTGCATCCTTTTTCGGTCTCACGCTCCGGGGCTACGCCTGCATCGAGCTGCGTCAAAAACACGAGCGCATCCGGCTCGTTTGGTCGGCGGGCAGAGCGATCGGTAATGGCCGTCACCGCCTGCAGCGGCGCGGCTGTAGGATTCAGGTTCGTCCTCCCATGCGTGAGTTGATGCTGCACGTGTGTCTCCACGACGGAGTGGGGCAGCAGCGGCAGCGACCCAGGACGAAGCCGCCCCTCGGCATCTAAGATGTCATCCGGCAGGAGGGCGGCTGGCACGTACTGTGTCATGCCTTGTCCAACTAATCGCTCGGCGGGCGGGTCCAGCGCGAGATGCCGCATCGCCTGCATGCGCCGGTGCACTGACCGCGCGAAGGCCGCATCGACGGCGTCACACCGACGCTGCGCACGGCGACGGCGGCGCTCAATCACGTCTATTTGCCTTTCTCGCATACGCAGCACCTCGACATCCTCCTCATCGTGCCCGCTGGTTTTGTATCCCGCTGGTCGACCTGCAGGTGCTGCTGTGGCGGCCTTCTTCGGCCCCTCCGCACTGCTGCCATCCGTAGCGGCCGCGGAAAGTGCCGCGGAACGTTGATGCCGCCCTCCTAGCGACTGGAGCAAATCTTGGAGGTAGCCGACATCCCCCGGCGGCCGCTGCCAGTCTTCCTCAAACGGTTCCGCGTCCATGCTGGAGGCGGTGGGCGACACAGCAGCGGGTCCGTCGGTCGCGGCGCTTGTTGTGGTCACGGCCGCCTCAAGTTGTGTAGTTGGAGTGTCGGAAGCTGGCCGTAGAGCTGGAAGAGGAGGTGCTTTGTTCAAGTTGCCTGGCATTCCAACGCAAGCTGGCAACGTGCTGTCGCTGTCGATGTGAAGAAAATAATAATAATAATAATAATAACAATAATAATAATAACGGCGTGTGCGGCGTGTGAAGTGCGATGAGTCGTGATGCTTTCTTCCTTTCCCTTTCCTTATTCGAACGACCAATTGTGGGGTCTCTCAGCTGTACTCAGGGCGTTCGTGGGTGTAAACGGCGCGGCTTCGCCAGCGACCAATCAATGCAGCCCTCAGAAAAAATATTGTAAAAGAAAAAGATAAGAAGAGCAGGGACGAGCGAGAGCGCCGTGACCGTAATTTGGACACAGTTCTTAGCACCACACAATAAAGTGCAGAATGCGCTGCTATGCTGCTGGCAGTGTCGACTCGTAGACCTTCTACAAGCCTCTCGGACTCCTCTTTAAGACCGCTTGATATTCTCTCTATGAGCTTAGCACTGCTTCACGACAAACAGCAGTTCTTTCTTGTTACTCTTGCGAATTGGTGAGGCTATTTTTGCTTAACGCACGAAGAACAGCACGCGTCAGTCAAGCACACGCAATGCGGCGGAAATCATAAATTGCCTACGGGCAGGTCATCATCGTAGTCCGACGAGTCGTTATCTGACAGAGACACATCCACGCCGGCCGCCAACGCCCCCACCGCTCCATGCGAGCCCAGCACCGCGTTCAAGGCATATTTCACGCAACTATCCTGCTGGTCGGGGGCTGTACAACGGTGTGTCCGGTCAAGGCACCCACGGCGCACGCGGCGCACGCGCAAGGCGACGTCGCCGCCTACCTCGCCGATGCGCACCGTGCCAAACGTTTGCGGGGCGTCAGCGCTGCTGAATGTAACCTCCCACGACTCGGTGGGGCGCAAGGCGTAGTGGCCCAGTTCAACGGCGGACGGCCGCAACGTGTCCGCGCCCAACTCCCCAGCCCTCAACACGCAATTCTCCCTGCCCTGCTGGAACGCCCTCTCGATCTTCAAAGCGGCCTCTAGCGAAAACGGTACCCAGCAAAACCCTTCGTGAAAGACGGGCGTACGGGCGGCAGTCGTCGTCTTTGGTCCCGTGGACTTGGAAGCTTCGTCTGGCGCCTTCGTCGTCTGGTACCACCACTGCGGTGCGCCGACGCAGCACGGCTGCCCGCCCACCCGCACAAACTCGCCCAGCACGCGATCGCAGTGCAGGATGCGGTAGGCAAAGCCCTGGTCGCGCAGCCAGCTCTGTCGCTTGTAGCTGGTGCGAATGTCGCCGGTGTCCTGTGAGACCAACGTGTAGAAGTACGCGCAGGTGTTGTCCAGTGAGGGGGGCTTCGGGCGCAGAATACGGCCCAGGCGCTGCGCCTCCTGGCGGCGCGAGGCACCGAGACCGGAGACTTGGATAATCACCGACGCGCAGGGCAGGTCGAGCGCCACGTCACCGACGCGGGTGAGAATAATTGCGTTTACCTCCGGCGAGTGTTGAAAGTACTCTAGCAAGTTCGCTCGCTCCGCCTCGCTGGTGCGCTGATCCATAAAGGGGAGGTGCAGGTGATGCGCAAAGAAGCGCACATCCGCCAAGTAGTCGCAGAAGACGATCACCTTGTCGACGGGAGATCGCTGCTGATGAAACGCCAAGAGCGCCTGCGTGCACCACAGCTTGTACGGGTTACATGAGGCGAGGTGCAGCGCACGCGAGTTCAGCCCCATGCTAGCGGCCTGGAAACCGCGTCTTCCTCTACCCCTGCCGGCGACTCCTTCTTCCCCTTCCCATGGCCCGTCCTCGACGTCATCGCCGTCCACATCGAAGACAGACTCGCGGCGGCGGCGCTTCGCTACGGCGCTTCGGCCGGCCCCAAACGCCAACCGCGCCCGCTGCACATCGCGGTACTCCTTTAAGAACTGCAACGGCATCGGGCACTGCACCTCCGCGCACTCCACGCTGGCGAGGAAGCCAGCACGGGTGAGGTCCAGCCAGTTCGCCTCGTACAGCTTAGGGCCGACGAGGTGGCGTAGATCGCCGATTTTGTCGTCCTCGCGCAGCAACGTGGCGCTGAGCCCCAACACACACTTGTACTGGACGGTGTTCAGCACGTCTTGGAAGTGGTGGGCGAGGGCCGTGTGCACCTCGTCCAACAGCAGCAAGCCCCACGGCTGGGCGGTCATGGCGTTCAAGATGGCGCGCGACTGCTCCGCGGCGGCGCCGTCCGAGCGGCCCCGCTTCGCGATGACCATGTTGTACGTCGTGATGAAGACCCTCCCCGGCATCTGCTTCATCTTTGCCGTGCACACCGTCACCTCCGCCTCGGTCAAATCGGTCCAGCGAAGGAACTCGCGTTGCCACTGGAAGACGGACATGTTGTTCACGCACATGACAATCGTGGTCTTCTGCATTGCGGCGGCCGCGCCGATCCCTGTCAGCGTCTTACCCGCCCCGCATGGAAGCACCACCACGCCCTGGTGCGCCTTGCTGCCGCGGCGGAAGCGCTCGAGCGAGGCCACCTGATAGGGACGCAGTCGCACGTGACTCGCCAGGTTCAAGTTCTCCACGTGCAGCGTCTTGTCCTGGAGGTAGTCGTAGTAGCAGTCAGCGCGGATGTTGAAGCGGGAGAAGAGGCGCTCCTTCACCTCCCTCAGCTTGCCAGCTTTGACCTGGCATTTGTAGATGAAGCGGCTCGCCGGGGCAGGCGACAACGACGCAGACGCACCAGCCGCAGCAGTGGGAGACGAAGGCGCATGTGCGCCGACCTTGTTAGCTGGATCCAGCTTTGGAGGTTCGTACAGCATCCGCAGCACCGCCGGTCGGCCGGCATCACGCGCCACCCGCGTCGCGCTCCCCCCGCCATTACTCCCCACCGCGGCGTCCACCGGACTGCGGTCGACATCGGAGAGGATCCACCGCTCCTTGCCGTACAGCAGCACCGGCTCGAGGAACTCCTTGAGTGCGTCGAGGACGAGCTCCAAATGCGCTCGCTGGCGCGACTCCACAAAGTAAAAGAGCTCCTCATCGCCGCCCTTGGAGGCTTTCGCGTGCGCGGACGACAATCCGCCGTGGCCGGCATCGAACTGGTGAAAGCGGCGGAGGCGCGGCTGCAGGACAATCTGCACCCGAGACGCGGTCTCCTCCTCCGACAGCATCGTCGCAATGGCGTCGGGCAGCGGCTGCTCTACATCGTCCGGGCGCACCACCGCGAGCGCAATTAACGGTCTCTTTGTCGGCGGCGAGGAGGCTGCCCCGCCGGTCGGCGAAGTCGGCGAAACCGCCGCTGCTGCTGCTGCTGCTGGAGAAGATGGACGAAACAGTTGAAGGATTCTTCCTGAAGAAGAAGAAGTCGGAGGAGAAGGTGGCGATAGACTTGAGGCACCTGTGGCCGCCATCTCTTTCCTTTCTTCTTCTACGGTTTGGGGAAGAGTGGAGGACAGCTGCGTTCGGTGATCGGGGTGCTTGCTTGGATAAAACGGTGCTAGTACAGTATCGCTGAAATCCATCGATTGAATGCAAGGCGGCAGACGTGCGCGCGCCGCCGCCCCAGAAGCCCACGCATGCTCCAAAGACAACGGGCTGCTGGGAGAAGTTCGAAGAGACCCCGCGGCGAGGTCAACGTCGTCGCCAACAGCACTCGTTGACTCGTCGACCGCGGTCGCCAGCTGCTGCAGCGCGGTGCACCGCTCCAAGTCCACAGGTAGCTCTTGGTTACTGTTGAGACGGAAGTGACGAAGAATGACCTCAATCATGTCCAACGTGTAGGTGCCTTCAGCCGTGGCTGCGGACAGCGAGGAGCTGTCCATGCGGTACTGCTCCATGTGGTGCGTTCGGCTCACCGGCTCGCAGCAGGACACAAGAAAATCGACGACATGCTCGTAGGCCGGGTGCGCCCGCTCAATAAAAATGTTGCCCGACGCGCCAACGTTCATTCGGCTTTGCTTCGATTTCTTTCGCAGCAGTAGTATCGAACTTTACCATGCAGGGATGTACTTCGTAGGGACGCGGTTATCGAAACACGAGAGAGAGAGGGGGAGAAATGTAATAAAAAAAAACCGATGAGAGCGCCTGCAGTGCATGGAGCGGGGAGCACCACACGAAGCGCGAGTCATCCGCCTCCAAAGTCCAGAAGAGACGTCACAAAAGACGGTGAAATTGCCTTTGTGACTGCCTCAAGGCAAGGAAATGCGCCGGCGAGACTGCGAGTTTGCATGAAGCCCCTTCGTCAAATGCTACTCATTTGAATGATCTTATTATGTTTGTGTACGTGTGTGTGCGCGTGAACCTGCGGGTCGGCTGTAAGACGGGACTCTTCCTTCGTCGATCACGCCGTCGTTGAAACACCAGAGAGGGTTCTGCTTGGAAAGTGCAACGTCCGTCTGCAAAAAAAAAAAACTTCAAACACTCCTGAGATCAAAGAGAAGATGAATACCTGACATGAAAGTAACAGCGAGTTATTTCTTCTTCTTTTGGGAAACACAATTCTTTTGTCTTTGCGAGCCCCGAAGCGGATTCATAGCGAGCCGTTCTTTTGATTTCTTCTCAACACATCCGCCAGCGTAGGGAAGTTCTTGTTGCATGGATGCACACAGGGCCCACTGTGACACACCAACTCGCAGAACTTGCCGCAGCACGGCAGGTTCTTTCCGCACCTTCGACCACACGAGATCTCCTTCTTGTAGCACGGAATGTGATACGGCATCGGCCTCTGGTGCGACTCGCAGAGCTTCTCAACCAGCACCACGCAGGGCGGGCACTCCTGCTCCATGTGGCACTCGTGGTTCGGTGGGTGCCCGCACGGACGTGGGATGCTGCATGGGTAGCGGCACGGCGGGGGCTTCGTCCCGCACGGCACCGGCGGGTCCACCCAGGTCCGTCCGCACCGGCAGTACAAAGGTTCGTAGGAGACGTAGGTGCAGGGGAGACACGGCCCTGGGTGGCAAAGCTGCCCGCACTGGTGCTCCCCACACGCCAACTTCTTAGTGCAGATCTGCATGCAGGTGTGCTCCGCCTCGACGCAGCACGTGTTGGTGCAGCGGTGCTTGTGGCAGGAGAGCCACTTCCTACACACCTGGTTGCACCGAGGCGGGAAGGACGAGGGCAACGCGCTGGCTGGCAGCTCGCACCGTTTCCGCGCCGCCTCCCACTCCGACGGTGGGAGGTACTGACAAAAACAAGGGAGAGTCACGGTGCGCGCGCCACACTGGCACGGCATCGATATCATCTCCTTGCACGGCGCACACGGCGTGGCGTCGTGGCACTTCAGCCAGCACAGGTGACCGCACGGCAGCGGCAGCTCGCAGAGGAGGCCGCAGGACGGCACCGGGTCTAAGCACGAGGTGCGCTGCACCCGCACCCGCGTCTTGCCGCACGGGCAGAACTTCTGCCGCTCCGGCGTGCGAAAGCACTTCTCACACTCGCCAGGATGGCAGAGCAGACCGCAGACGTGATTGCCGCAGTCGCGCATCTTCCCACAGTGGCGCGTACAACGGAAGCCACCGCCGCTTACACTGCCTTCGGCCGCTGTCGCCTCCCCTGCGGGGGGAGAGGCCCCACACCGACGCGTGCGCTGCGTGGCGCCGCAGTAGCACGTCTCCGTCACCATCACCGTGCACACCGGACAGGGCCCTTCGTGGCACGGCGCCTTGCAGCGATGCTGACCGCAGTCCAGCACCTTCTCGCACGTCTCCCCGCATTCGTAGCCGTGGACTCCGCTGGAGCAGCCAACGGTTTTGGTGCGCTTGCCGCACCAGCAGGCCTGTTCCCGTGCGCGGGTGCACGGTGGACACGGACCAGGGTGGCAGAGCAACGTGCATCGATGCGGGCAGCACGGATCTGCCTGGCGTCGCTCACAGGGCTGACCGCAGCTACCGGGCACCAGCATCGCATCCACCGTCGGCCTCGTCACCTTGCCGCAGTAACACCTGTACGCCGCCAGACTGCTCTTGGGGTTGAAGGACTGGCAGAGAGGACATCGGAAGCGATCCAGCTCGCCCGCCGTAGCCACGCCCGACGTCGACTGCAGCTGCTTCTCACGCTCATTGGTTTGGCTGTCCGCCCAGAAACGAATGCAGGGCAAATGAAATACACCGTAGCAGCACCTGCACGACCACAACTCGTGTTGGTGGCCAATCGGCTCTGCGCACACGGCACACTCGTAGCGGCCGCCAGCGAGGTCATCGGCGATCTCCTGCGTCTGCTGCGGAGAGACCGACATCGCGGACGTGGAGAGCAGACGAGGATGAGAAGTGTCTTCTGCAACTTCAAGGTGCGTAAGAATACTCGATTGAAGACGAGTCACAGAGGAGAAAACGGCTTTTAAGCTCGATTCCCCCGTTCTTGATGATTCTTGGATTCCTTTTTCGCAGCAAGGCAAAAAAAAAACCGGCAAAAGAGATGATAATGAGTACGGCTTATAAGTACTAAAAAAAAAGGAGTTGGTAGAAGCGGCAAGGCGCTGCTGGGATGGGTATATCGCTACCCTTCCCCACTAAAACAACAAAAGCCCGGAAGTCAATGAAAGAGACCACGACAAGGGTCGCCAGAAGGCTCCCGCAAGATAACGAGCGGTGGAAAGACTCAAATGAAATAATAATAAAAGTAACAGAACTGGGACAAAGTAGAAAAAATATATATAGATAGATAGGGATGTTACAGAGTTAAAGGTATTCGTATGTTTAGTTATACGTTGTGCGGTGAAAGAAAGAAAACTTCATTCAAGGCAGGCAATACTTGCGCTGCGAGCTGCCGAATCGAAAGCCACGGAGATGCAAAAGAAGAAGCAAGAATGAAGGGGAGGGGGGAAGGTGCAAAGGTGATCGTCGCCGGCTGAAGAAATGAGACATCAATAAAAGAGAATACGACGCGGAGACGCTCGTGGAACTCGTTGTTGTTGTTTCTTGCCTGTGGTTGATTTTTGAAGGATGTCTCGATCTCCGTTCCTCGTCTGTTCGCCTTCTCGCGTCACCGTTCACGGAAAACCTAGAAGAAGAAGCACTACAAACGAAGCAGTTTGAGACAACAGAAGAGGCGAAGGCAAACCCCCCTAGGGACAATCCCGCTACCTACGCCATCATCTCGGCCACACTGCGTACGCGGATAAAACGCCCCCTTTTCCGGCCTCTCATCAATGCTTAAGTTCTTAAACGACAGAACGCAACAACAACCCGCGAAGGCGTATGAGACCGTGCGAGGTCCAAAGTTATTACTTCCTTTTTAGATGAAGAAGCCAACGACGTGAATTAAAATACTTATGCGTGTCGTTGCACATTCTCCTTCTCTTTTGTCCTCGCTTTCCATTATACGGAGAAGCACCGATCGACCTGCTAAAGATACAATAAAAAATATGAATACCAAGGTCGCTAATACCCTCGTAAACTGTCGTTCATACGTTCGCAACCGGTGTACAAGAAAAGCACCATACGAGGCAGACGAATACGATGGAGCACGACACATTCTCTTCCTTCTCCATCGTCGTACGACCTGTTGCATGCACCAAGAAGGACAGACGAACACAACAGCACCGGCCATTCTGCAAAGCGCAGCAGCAAAGCAGCGAAGTGAGCCATCGCCATCTTCCTGAAGGCCGCGGCGCAACGCCACGCAAGACAGACAACAGAGGCAAAAGCAAGCAGCCACAGAGACGCCAACCACCACTGATGAAGCAACATAAACGAACACCGAAAGAGGGAGGCAGCTCATTCAAACACAAGAACCGCTACAAAGCAGCGGCGGACACACGCACCCACTCACACGTGCATTCCAAACCATACGCAGTTGACGTGTCGCAAAAACCTTTGACGCGAAGCGAGGAAAAGGCGCCAACCAACCCACACAAGAGAAGAGCTTCAAAGTGATTCCTCTTCGCTCGCTTTCACTTCTTCTCCGGGAAGAAATCATGGGCCGCAAAGAAGCGCATCGCCTGCAGCAGCACCCCCTGCTCGTTCAGGCGCTCCTCTTCCGTCAGTCGCTCATACAGGGTAAGGGGAGGCGGTGGACGGCGCAGGGGATCGCGACGCTGCGGCTGAGCGTATCGCGCCGCGGCCACCGGCGCCATCACACGCGTCACCTCCCTTGGCTCAGTTGCCGGTGGCGCAGCGGACTGCGGGGCTGGCGGGGCGTCGTCCTCGCCGTTGTCGTTGTCGTTGCCGCTGGGCTCACGAGGCGGGGCCGCCTCTGGCGTCTCTCCGTGTACTTCGCAGGTCTCTGGTGCGGCTGATTCCTGCTGGGGCTCGCGCTGGGGCTCCTCGGCCCTCCCTTCCTTCTCTTCGGACTGCCCAGCGGGGCGCTGCGCACCCTGTTCTTCTTCCTCCCCTTTCTGCGCAATGCGGCTGCGACTGCCGCGCTCCCGCCTCATCGCCGCGTTGGATTTGCCGTCCCCCGCCTCCATCTTCGCCTCCCCCCATACCACACGTCGGTTGTACGTCGGGTCGCCTTTCGTGGGACAGTCGTCCACCCAGTGCTCGCCCTTCGTGCCGCAGCGGTGGCAGACGTAGAACTGTGGCACCTCCTTGGCAGCCGCATAACGCTCCCGCACCAGCTGCACCCGCTGCCGTGGTGTCAAGGTGCCGTTGGGGCCCAGTGGAATCATCTTGGTGAGGTGACTCGGCCCAGACGGGGCAGAGGGCTGCTTCGGCGAGGACGAAGACAAAGGCGAGGCGAGCGGAGAAGCACGAGAAGACTGCGGCGGCGCGGGAGCGGCGGCGTGGGCACCAGGCGGTGCCGTTGGGTCCTCCAGCAGCTGCGACGGCGGCTGAACAAAGCGAGGCCGAACAACCTCCTCTTGTTGCCCCTGCGGCGGCAACGGAGGCGGGCGAGTGGCCGGAGGAGAGCGGCGCTGCTCCCCATCCTCACTACGGCCACCATCATGACGACGGCGACGACGCGATTCGGACGAGTGCGATGATGTCTCCGACGCTGCGTCCGACGGCGCCGACGGCGAGCGCGAGTGCTCCGGAAGGCTGCCGCGGGCAATGAATGACGCCTCCGTGCGGGCTCGCTTGCCTACGTCGATACCGTACTGCCGCAGCCACCGCCGCCGCTCATCCGGCAGCACGACGCCGCGCGCCGCCTTGTAGTAGAGCTCCTCCACCTTACCCTTGATGACCTCCTGCGTTGGGAAACGCCGCTTGCGCTGCTCGAGGTAGTGTCCCGTATCCGCCAAGTTGGGTGCGTCGGCGCGGTTGTGTAAGGCATCCATGTGCTCCTGCATCTGCTGGGCGCGGTGCTCGCGGCAGGTGAAGTTGCAGCCCGGCACGGTGCAGTAGATGTGTGTCTTCATGTGCTCCTCGTACTTCTCCTCAACGGCGAAGTCGCGATCACAGGCGTCGCACCGGAAGGGCCGCGCTGGGAGTCGCCCAGCGGGCTGCGTATGGGGCCCCTCCTCCTCGCGTCCTCGCAGGTGTGAAGGCGACGCCTCTGCTGTCTCAGCTGCTGGGGGAGCGTCGCCGCCGTTGTGCGGGCGGCGGGCACCCGGCATGAGTGGGTTGGGAGGTAGAGACCTCCACTCCGTCGCAGACCCGTACGCGCGTGTCCAGCTCGCCATGGCAGGCGGGAGGCCGATCACGAGCTTGTCGAAGGGATGGAAGGCCTTCTCCAGGACCTCCGAGGAGACATCGGCGAAGGGCGGTCGCGGATGCCGATGCGAGCGCATGGTTGCACGGAGGAGGAACTATTTCCAACACAAACACACACTACACTGCTATAAAGAAAGGGGAAAGGGGAGGAAAACGCCCTTCAACTCTATTGCACGTCTGCAATTGGCGTTGGTGTTCGCTTCCTTGACGCTCTCGTCGTTCTCACGCAGAAAAAAATATATAAATGCAGCTTTCTTTCGCTGGGGCGGTTAAAAGCGGGTGTTCTCACCTCACAACAAGAAAAAAGATGAGGGCAGACAAACGGCGGAAATGAAGAGAAAGATAGTTGTGAGGCCTTGAAACGAGAGTTCAAGATGCAATGATGTCGCACAGCGCAGAAAGGAAAAAAAAATAGCTCAGTTGGCTGCGTAAAGGCACTCGCGGTGCGTTGTAGCGGTCTGGGCGCAGGTCACAGGAGTCTGCTTCCCTGTTCGCTGCCTTCTACTAGGAGTGAAAAAAAAAACATAACTTCACAATCTTGAATACCGCCTTGTTGAGCTTCCGCTGTGACGCAGGCAGAACACGGCTTCTCCTATAGATGATGTTGAAAGCTTTCTTTATTATTTTATATAGACGGTGATAAAGAAATCTTTGAAATAGGTGACAGAAAACAGAAAGGAGACGAGGTAATATGTATATTTACCTCCTCTGGGAAGGAAAGAACGCGTAAAAACAAAAAAAAACGAGGAGAAGAGCAACCTCCAATTGATCCAAAGTCAATGGGGGTCACGCTTGCCTGACATAGTGTTGCCACTAGACAATGTCCTCCAGTACAGCTTCTTTGACCTTATAATCTGTTTAGATACTTTTTTTTTTCCGGAAGGAACAGATTTAGAATTAAAAATGACAATAAAAAAGTTTTCTTTTCTCTTTTGAAAACGCCAGAGAGGAAATTTTCCACGACGACGTCCATCCTCCGCGCACTCCGTCACCGCATGTCAAATGTGCGCAACAAATGGGAGAAAAAACTGCAGAAGTTCCAAATGAGCTTCCTGGCCCATGTGTTGCCGCACCGGTCTTGCTCGTCGCGAAAAACACTCTCATGCCGTTGCACTCGCATACGATGACAGCACTCTAGTACGGCGGCTTCTATTCGGTTTTTCGAAAGTTCATTGATGGACAGCGTCGTGTTTCGATTTCTTCCTGTCGGTGCAAAGAGGGCACTCCCATCAGTGCGAGTCGCGCAAGAGAAGAAAACAAAAAAAAGAGACGACTCTTTTTTTTAATAAATAGCATCCAGGCGCCTTATTTTGACTTTTCACAAGGCAGTCGTAGATGAAAAACAAAACGACATATAAAAGGGGTACAGTGGAAAGGGAAAAGGAAAAGAAAGAAACGTTTTCAGCAGCAATGCAGCAAATCTCATCCTGCCGGTGAGCGTGACACAACGGATGAAAGAGCAGCAACCTACTGCGCAAAGAAGAGAAAAGGATAGCAAAAGGACAGGTACGACGGTTTAAGAAGAAAAAAAGCGCCAAGTTGAGGTGTGCATGGTATTTTTCGTTGTTCTCCTTATTTCCGCCAAAACAGACACGAAGTGGGACATCAAAGTTAAGACGCTCTTCTCTGGCGCCTCACTTCGTCTACCGAAGAGTCATCAGTCTCCGCTTCACCCAGCACTTCATGCTCGTCGCGCCACGTGTGGCATCAACTCAGCTTCGTACATAGGTGGGTCGATAACTCTTGTTGGCGGAAGGGAAAGCGATGTTGTTGAGGGATAATACACTAAAACCAAAAACAAAGGCTATCGCAGCTACAGTATCTTTTAGTTCGGTTTTCGTCAATGCTCAATTGAAAAAAGAAAACAGAAGTTGATGCTGTTGCGGATTTTCACAAAAAAAAAGAGGCTCCAGTGGCAGGTGAAACGCACTCTGGAATTGGCGGAAAGACGTAGACGTTGTGTCGCCTCAGCGTCACTGAAAGGCGCTGGAACGTTCCTTTTCCTGTAGAGCGTAGCATTGCTATTTTTCAACTGCTCGCTGTTGATCGCATGGGTCTACTCCACACCCACAGTCCAGTTTCCTTTTTTCCCCCGCCGCCTCAGTGACAAAAAAAGAAAGCAAGGCCAATAAGGGCTTATTCGAACCGCCGCTGGATCGTTGTTTGCTGAGGAACAAGAAAGAGAACACTGCACGACGACCACAACGTTGCCCAGGCACAAATTGGCGAATAATAATTTTTAAAAAAGGACGACGTACGTACAACCAACTTAACATATAACCATGTAATACATGCATTTTTATTTCTTTACTGCATGCAGTTCTGGTGGAGGTCAAAATGACAACCACAAAAAGGAAAAGGAAAACAAAACCAATCAGTAAAGTAAAAAAACAGTAACCAGAAAAAAAGGGAAAATATCATCCATGGGCTACAAGATTGGTGTGTTGCTGGAGATGAGCAAACAGCCCACCGCCGCAAACAGTTTTCATTGAAAGAATTGTTGTGACGTATGAGACACGAGCTAGGCTTTCAACGCGCCAATGCAAATACCCCACTTTTTAGTGAAAAAGATGTTATGTGTAGTTGAATCAAACTCTCAGAAACGGGATAAAACCAAGAAACCACAGTAATCCTGAGCACCCAAAAGACAGCGCTCTACACCCCCTCTTTTCATTCTGTGCTTCTTTTCTCTTTTTCACTGTTATTTATTTCAGGAGCAAAAGGAGCAAAGCATTTCGTTTCAAAACCAGAAAAAATGAGAGCGGGCAAGCGACGTACCCTTTCCGTACGCCGCACCGCGCTCTGCCCTCTCGCTGGCGTTGATACTCGTCCTCTCACCCCGCAGGGGGTGCAGGTTCTCCGTGCCCGGGAGCGTCGGCTGCACACACACCTATCACCGCCACACGCCAGCATCAGCCGCCGTCGCCCGCCTGCCCCGCCCGTCACGCACAGCGGTCAGGGAGAGAGAGCGGGTGTAGAGCACGGCAGGCAGGAAGGAACGTGTCGGAACGAAGGAGGAGCGCAGACGACGCGAGGCGCGAGTGTCCGTCGAGGGCGGCCCGTCCGGGTGGGGGTGCCTGTGGGAGAGAGGCAGGACCCGCACGGCACGGAGGAGAACGAGATGGAGAGAAGGAAAAAAGAACGAGACGCCAACCGAGCCGTCCGCTTCTTTGTTTGGTTTGGTTATTTTTTTTTACTATTATTGCTACCATACCTCGCTGAGCTCGCAGTCGGCCACGCCACCACCGCGGTGCATCACACGGCCTCACTGCCGCCGATGGTGTCTCCACCGTGGTGCGGCAAGGGAAGAAGACGCGGTGGTGCAGTCCGCCCGGTGCGGACTCCGCCGCTTGCTGCCATCTCAGAGCGGCAGGGGAAAGAAAGAAAAAAGAGATGCCTACGTGATAAAGAACTACCGGTAAGATAATCAACAGAAACAATGCTCGTCTGCTCGCGCGGCGACGCACACGGCTACTGCAGAAGTAGAATGTCCTCCAGCGTCGGCTGGCTCACGCTCACGTACGTGGTGGCGGGGATGCCCTCCGCACGCCCGCCCTGCAGCTGCGACACAACCGCGCAGATCGCAGGCAGGTCGCCGTTCACAAGCAGCACCATCGAGCACGGGTGCACCTCGCTCACCTCGCACGTGATCTCACGCTTGGCGTCGCTCTGCGTGCCCATCGCGGAAACCGTCTGCAGCACGTACTCGCGCACCTTCTCCACGAGGTCCTTCTCCTCGCTCTGCAGACGCACCGTGTTCGGGAAGAGCACGCTCAGCGTGTAGGACGCCTCCGTGTTGTACGCAGCCTTCAGCTCCTGCGGGGTGCCCACGCAGCGGAGGTTGCCGCGCACCACGAAGGCAACGCGGTCCGCCAGCGCCTCCACCTCGTCCAGCAGGTGCGTCGTCAGCACAACGGACTTGTCCACCGTCAGCCGCCGCACCATCTCGCACGTCTGCGCGCGCGCCACGGCGTCCATGCCGGACGTCGGTTCATCCAGCAGCACACTCGTCGTGTGGCCCACAAGAGCAATCGCAAGCGACAGGCGGCGCTTGTTGCCGCCACTCAGGGAGCCCGCCGCCTGCGTGCGGAACGGGGACAGGCCGAGCTCGCGCAGCAGGACAGGGACCTCCACCTCGATGTACTTCTCGCGGATCCCGCGCAGCCGCGCGTACAGCCACAGGTGCTCCTCCGCACTCAGGTTGCACAGCAGCGCGTCGTACTGCGGGCAGTAGCCCACGTAGGACCGGCTCGCAAGGCTCTGCACCGCGTAGTGGTTCACAAAGGCCTTGCCGCCCGTCGCAATCACTTCGCCAGCCAGAATGCCCACCGTTGTCGTCTTGCCAGCGCCGTTCAGACCCAGCAGGCCCAACACCTCGCCCTCGCGCACGCCGAAGGAGATGTCCTCCACCGCGGCGTGGTGCTCACCCATGAAGCGCTTGTGCAGGTGCTGCACCGCAATCCGGTCCGTCGCAGGTCCGGTCTCGTCCGCGCACACGCGCCGCTCCTCCGCCAGCACAGTGGGGTCCTGCTGCTCCAGTAGCGCGTGCTCCGCCGCATCCTCCTCGTTCGCGCTCGTGCAGCACTGCGTGAAGAATGCGTTCAGGCGCTGCAGACGCAGGTACTCCACGATGATCAACGCGATCGTGCACCCCACACCAACGCACGACATGTAGATCAGGCCCGTTCCGATGCCGCCAGTTGGAGTGCCTCTGGCGTTGATTTTCAGCAGCGCAAACAGGCTCGTCTTCACCCGCGTCGGGAACATCATGTTCGCCATCTCCGTGCCGGAAAGCACGTACATCGATTCGCCAAAGCAGACAGCAGGGAAAATGCGAAGGATATACGTCACAACTTGTGCGAACAGCAACGCCTGCTCCGCAATCATCGACTCCACTGTCACCCACAAGAAGCCAAACGTGAAGTTGATGCAGAACACAACCGACTGCGCAGAGAACGCTGATTTGAAGAAGAAGCTCATGAAGTAGCTCACGGGGATCGACGACACGCCGTAGAACAGGAACATCACAATCGCAGGGCCCACCGTATCCTTGCTTACGAACTCCGTGCGGTTGAAGATCACGAAGATAACAAAGGTGAGAATCTGCGTCCCAATGTAGCACGCCACGTCGAACATGAAGCTGCTCATCCAGTAGGCAAACACACTCATTCCAGAGAGCCACTGCATGTGCCGCGCACCCGACTCCTCCTCCTCCACAATGTACCCAATCGTGTTGGACGGGATGAAGATGAAAGGTATGATAATGAAGATGCCCATCATCACTTGTTTGCTGGTAGCTACCATATTCTTCTCAAACTCGCCAAGCTTCATTGGTGAGTTCACCACGGTGTGCTGCGGCACGCTCGCGCCAAACAGCTGCGTCCGCGCAAGGCGGTACAGCGCGTCCAGCGCCTGCGGCGCGGCGTGGCTCGTCGTGGTGTTGTGCATGAGCGTCGGAAGTATCTTTGGCATGCCTGCCTGGAACACCGCGCCAACGGGGGCAATCGCAATGTAGCGCGGCGAGGTGTGCGTGTCGATGTCCTCCATCAGGAAGTTGCTCATGTCGTACGTCGCGTTCGCCTGCCCGCTCGCGATGCTGCGGTAGTCCGTTTTGTAGTGCGAGCCCCACGCGCTGTCCGGCAGATCCGCGCTCAGGTGGAACGCATTCGTCACTGTTAACGGCCGGCCTATGTGCCGCACCTGCCCGCTGAAGTCCGAGTACGCCGTCATCACCTGCGACGGGTTTGTCGCGTATTCGGGGTACATCGTCATGTCCAGCCGCAGCGACGGTTGGTTCGGGTCGCGCACCAGGTTCACCAGCAGCGACAGCAGCAGGAAGATCACCGGCAGCAGCACCTGGTACACCAGCAGCTTGATGTCGCGCTGCGCGTAGTGGCACCGCTTCAGGAACAGCGCGCGGAAGTGGCGGCAAAACACCGCAGCAACGCCCACGTTCGTCTCGTACAGGTTCTCCGTCGACGACGGCGACAGCGGCGACTTCACCGCGGAGTCGCTCGACGCGGCCATGCCGGTCACCAGCTCCCCCTCCGCAACGGCAGCCATCAGCGGCCGCGTGCGCGTCACCGTGAAGAACACGTCCTCCAGCGTCGTCAGGTTCAGCGCAACGTTGCGCAGGCCGAGACGCTTGCTGTTGGCCTGGATCAGCGACAGCAGACCCACGCCCGCAGACCCCAGCAGCGTCATCGGGAAGCGGAACGACACCTCGCGGCCACGGCGCTCCGCACCCAGCACCACGCAGCCGTCCTCCCTCCCCGTCTGGCCCCGCTGCGCCGTGTAGCTCTCTGCGCGCACAAAGTCCACCAGCGCGGCCGCGGCGCGGTTCTCGTCGCTCGTCGTCATGCCGCCCTCCAGCAGGCACGTCACGACGTAGCCCACCTCCATCTGCGACTTCAGGTACATCGTCGAGCCCTCCGCGCACAGCAGCCCTTTGTTCACGATCAGCACGCGGTCCGCAATGCGGTCCGCCTCGTCCAGCAAGTGCGTCGAGATCAGCACGCTCCGCTTCGCGCGGGACCGATTCAGCGCGTCGTACACCGTCTTGCGGCCCCTGATGTCCATGCCCGCAGTCGGCTCATCCAGAAACAGCACCGACGAGTCGCCCACCATCGCAACGGCAACGCACAGGCGACGGCGCTGGCCACCGGACAGGTTGCTCGCCTTGCAGTGGCGCTTCTCCGTCAGCTCCAGGAGGTCCATCACGTGCGCCACCTTGTCCCGCACATCGATCGACTCGGCGCCCTTCATGCGTGCGTAGAAAGTGATGTGCTCCTCCACCGTCAGGTGCGACCACACGATGTCGTTCTGCGGGCAGTACCCGATGTTCTGCCGGCACTCGTCCAGGTGCTCGCGGGCGTCGTACCCACGCACGTACACGTCGCCGTTCGTCGGGCTCACCATGCCGATCGCCATCCCCATGATCGTCGTCTTGCCCGCGCCGTTCGGCCCCAGCAGCACGCTCACCTCGCCGGTCCGCATCGCAAACGTCACTCCGTCCAGCGCAACCACACGGTCACCGTTGCGGAACAGTCCGGTGAAGTACGTGTAGAAGAAGCCCACGATACCGCCGCCAATGTAAATCTTGCGCAGGCGGTGGAACACGGCGGCGATGGACGGGTCCAGCGGGTCCACCACGTCGTTGTAGTGCTCGATCAGCCGGTGCGTGTCCTCCTCCTCCTTCTTGCTCTTCTTCAGCGCACTGGTATTCGCAGACTCACCGTAGGCTTCCGAGCCCTCCGGCGTCTCGGGTGTCACAAGCGAGCCGCGGACCAGCGGCGTACCCATGTCGCTCATCTTGATCAGGGGGGCCTTCGGCTTGTGGAACATGTTCCACAGCGGCATCAGGAAGAAGAGCGGGTGCGCACGGCGGCCAACGGCGCCGAAGGAGACGCGATCCAGGTAGAAGCCGAGCAGCATCAGGATGCCGAAGGACGCCCACATCATGCCGATCGCCATGGAGTAGTCGAAGTAGCCCACGCGCGCCTGCGGCCATCCGTAATGCACCCCGGCAGACACGTAGTTCAGCATCATGGTGAACACCTCGGCATAACCCACGCACGGAATCAGGCAGCAGAAGATCTTCTGGATGTCTGTCATCCCGACCGGAAAAGAATACGACGGGATCGCGCACACGAACAGCACGAACGCGATGAACCAACTCGCCACGCGCGGGTTCTTGAAGATGGAGCTGACCAAGAAGCACAGCGCCGTGTTCTGCTGCATGAACGAAAAGTACAGGAGCACAAGCAGCCCGTAGTCCACGCGGCTGAAGAAGCCCACCTTGAGAAACATCGCAGCCAGCAGCGACGCGATGATGTCGATGATCAGCGTCGACGCGTACCAGCCAAAGAACAGGCAGGACGGGTTCAGGCCCATGATCAGCATCGCCTCACGGATGCCGTTGTGCTTCTCGCTCACAATCAGCATCACCAGGCGCGACGTCGGGTACAGGGCAGCCATCATCGCCAGCAGCGGCATGTAGTACGCCCACCTCGTCAGGAACGCGTTGTCGAAGTGCGCACTGGTCGGCATCGGAATCACCTCCGACCCGTACGGCGTCAGATACTTGCTGATGCCCTCCACGCCGGACGCCGCATCGGACGCGTAGGCGGCGGGGCCGACAACGGCGAACTTGCTCAGCGCCTCCTGCATGTAGAACTCATGCACGAACGTCTGGAGAGTCATGAAGCCGCTCGTCCAGTACAGCACATAGCCGGCGCTGCCGTCCGTCACCAGGCCGCGCGAGAACAGCGACTTCACCTGCCCCTTCGCGGTGTTCGCCGTCGCCGTGAAATTCATGCTGATCGTGAAATCGGTCTCCCCGGTCGTGGTCAGCGACGCGGAGGGGATGTCCACGATGCCCCACACGGTGTTCTGGTTCGCCGCCGCGTAGTCCTGCGCAGCGTCCAGCGACGTAAACGGCGTGCTGTGCAGCACCTCCCCACACATCGCACTCTTCTCGCGGCAGAACTTCATGAAGCGCTGCGCCACAGCATCCGAGTCGCTCGACACCAGCAGCTTGCCGTAGTGCGACAGACTCGCGCGCCCGCTGCGGCCGAAGTACGTCGGGTTGTCCTGGCGCGCGATCTGCGTCACCATGGCGGCCAGCGTGAGGTGTCCGTCCATCGAGTTCAGCGCAAGGGGGCCGCTGCCAAAGTACATGGCGTAAATGATGCCGCTCATCTTGCCGTACGACGCCATTGGGAAGCAGACCTCCTCCCCGTTCCCGATCAAACTCATGCACACACCGGTGGTCGCGTTCAACGTCGGACTGCAGGGGTACCACGGCACCTTCAGCTTCGAGCTCATCTTCTTGCATGCGAAGTACGTCAAGAACTCCGTCATGTTCAACGCAGGCGACGCAGCCCCGCCGTCGTACGTCGTCGCCGGCACAATCGTGCTCTCACAGCGCCAGTACGCAATCGACATAAGAATAACGAACAGGCATGGCAGCAGGATCTCCACAACCGTCGAGACCGGCGTCCGCCACCGCTGCAGGAACGTCTTCACGAGGAATCCATACAGCTGAATGAAGTACTGCCTCAAGAACGACATTGTTGCGTGTGTGTGTGAGTGTGAGGGGATGGCAGTGGGGTTGGGAAAGCGCGCTTGATCTTGTTGACGCAAGGGTAGTGGGCCTGCGGGTCTGCTACTTCAGTGGTCGTGATCTGATGATAGCACGCACGTTTCTTAGCACCTGAAACAGCGCGATAGATCACAAGAGAACTGGGGAAAGCGAGAAAAAGCGAATGCTGCTGCCGATCCTTTGATTGGGCCCTTGATGAGTCAGGCAGCGGTCAGCGCCACACTTCGTCGCGATCGAAATGGGCGGCTGCACAGAGAATTGTGGGGACACGTCAGCAAGGTACTTCAGCCGTCAACCTTAACAAACGATCCGAACGAGGGGAAAAGGCGAAGAACACTTCAACAGAAAAGAAATATTACTTGAAAAACACAAAAAGACGGCTTCCGTACTTAGTTTTTACGTAAAGAAGTCGGTGTTACTTGTACAACTGGATTCAGCCACGTGTGTGCGTACGGGAGAGCGTTGCAGAAACGCGCCTTGCTATTAAAAAGGCGAAACGCTGGTTAAAAATATATATGTGATACTAACAGTTAGATCACACGAGAAAAAAGGTCCACGTTCTGCTGAACGCAGTGTGCGAACAAAGTATCCAAAAGACGGTACACTAAAGCGGAAAGCCGTCGAATCGACAGTTCCTAAAAACGCCGACGCTTACGAGAAAAAAACAAAAAATTGTTGTAGTGGTTGTACTTTATTTGGAAGCACTTCACGTACTCAAAGCCAACAGACAAATATCGGACACCAGAAACCGAAGCTCTAATGGCGATACCTGCAGTGTGCGGTGTGTGTGTGTGTCTTTTCTCAGTGAGTGGTTGAGAAAGAGAGGTAGTGGCTGTGGTTTGTAGGCTTAGGTGGCGGAAGCACAACACTTGCGCTCTACTTGCTTCTTTCGCCTAGCAAAAAGGGTCACGTTTAAAGACGAAAGAGCGGACAGAGGTGCTGAACTATTTCTGCTTTGTCAACTTCTTCCGTCGCTTGGAAGACAGTGAGAACAGAGTTTGTTTTTAGTAAAAAGAGAAGACAAAGATAACGGTTTAAGAGCACTGGATAACAAACTTAAAGATGAATCAAGAGAGCGAAAGACGAAGAGAAATTTAAAAAAGAAAGTAGTTATGGTGTTTGCTTGTATATATTTTTTTTTGAAAGGAGTATTTGTAACTTTTTTGGATTGTTTCGGGTTAAACCGGAAGTTGGAGGCCGCAGAGAGCCTTAGATTTGAAGAAACGAAAAGGAAAGAGGACAGCGATGTCCTACATCAATCGGGTTGGTCGATACCGGCTACGCAGCTTCGAGTGCAGTGCACAGAAACTCGTGTCAAACGCTCACCCGACGCAGACAACGATCTCTCGAGGTGAAGCGGTGTCGCGGGGAGAGGAAGCGTGATGCACGGAGAAGAGGCGCCGATAGCCACGGTGCGTTCCTTTCTGGGTAGCGGGTACGAACGAAGCACCGAATGAATAGCAAATAATAAAACAAATATATTAAGAAAATAACAAGAGACAGAAACAACAATATGACGGCAGCTAACGAAGACTATTGCTTTTCGTATTCGGCTAGGAAAGGTAGCGGAGGAAAAACATAGACGTCTGGCGCACGAGTGGCGGCAGCGGTAACGGTGAAGTAGCGAAGGCGGTGGGAGGGGGGGAGAGAATACGGCGTACCAGAATAATTGTGGACGATTTCAGGGTCGAGGAAGGAGAAGGGGGAAAGATAAAAGGAAAAAGAAAGAAGGTGACAAGCATTTATAACTGCATCATAATGCAAGCCAGGGAGAGCAAGGTGTCGAACTCTTAAACACGAATGAATACAGATAGTTGAGAAGAGCAAAAGTGCATTTCATGATTCTTCTTTCTTTTGTTCGACGGTAGCAGAAACAAACGAAGCGGCAGAAGTCCTTTTCCATTCACCCTCAGTCCTCCCCTTCGCAAGGTTTTCCCCGTCGCCACGTCGTTGGGCGGTCAAGAGGCGACCCCTCGACAAAGCGTTCGCCGGATTGTCCTTGGACCGCACATACGCATACGAAGCCGTTAAATGGAGCTTTCGCAGCAATTGCAGGTGCCACTGAAGCCCAGGCTGTAAAGCCTGGGAGTTCGCCGTTTTCTTCTTGAGGACATGCCTGGCTGCCGTGTTGCCAACACGAATCGCAACATGGCCCCTCATATGATGTGCGAAAGCCACCAGGACGAAATAGACGGCACGCATCGTATCAGAAGCGATCATCGGTGGCGCGGCTTCCCATGCCTCACTGGGGACTCTGATTCCGCCGTTCTCCAGAAAAAGCATCGCTCCCCCGCCCATCTAGCGATGCATCGATTACCAAAGCGGAGGAGAGACTCGCCCCTACGGGGGGTACGACTGGGGCGCTGTTATCGTGGCAATTGGCCCGTCCTTGTCGAGCATCTCTGACCCGCTCTTGAACGTCTCTCGGTGGTACCGGAAGTCGACCATTAACTAATCCGGGTCCACCACGTGCTCCTGCAAAGCCGCCGGAAGGAGGAATTTCTCGTCTGACTGCTGGCCTCCGTTGCCCCAACGCCTCGTGCCTCGTGTTCACGTAACACGACTGGCGCCGCAATTCTGCGGAGGTGATCTTCAAGGCGTGAGACCACCCCTCCAACTGCAAAATCACACGGCCTTCTTGCATTCTGCCACCCATGCAGAATATCAAAACCTTAGGCAGAAAGGCTCGGTCCATCCGGCCGTTGGACGCAGAAACTTCTTCCCGCAATTCGGGAAGACGGCAGCGCACCAATTAGGCGATTCGCCACGATCCCTCCGCCCTCATCAGACGCCTTGCAACTCAACATCATCGGACTTCCCTGCCCATCCTTGGCGACCATACGGATTTGAGCCGACTGGCGGGTGGAGAGGTACACCTCCAAGACCCTTACCCAGACCTCACATTCCTCAGGGGAGTGCACCCCACGGGAGCCAAGGAGGGTTGGGCAGGTGAGGGCAGCGAAGATGTTTATGGATTTGTGGTTCTCAAGACGACAAGAGAACAAGAAAGACTCCAGAGCGCAAACCCACCCAACGATAGAGAGAGATACAATTCGAAACAAAACAAAGACAGACATAAACCGCTCGGCCTACTCATCTCCGCCGTCTAATCGTCCAACCGTGTCTCGCTACTGCTTCATGCACAGAAAAGAGCGGACAAGCGACGTACCCTTTCCGTACGCCGCACCGCGCTCTGCCCTCTCGCTGGCGTTGATACTCGTCCTCTCACCCCGCAGGGGGTGCAGGTTCTCCGTGCCCGGGAGCGTCGGCTGCACACACACCTATCACCGCCACACGCCAGCATCAGCCGCCGTCGCCCGCCTGCCCCGCCCGTCACGCACAGCGGTCAGGGAGAGAGAGCGGGTGTAGAGCACGGCAGGCAGGAAGGAACGTGTCGGAACGAAGGAGGAGCGCAGACGACGCGAGGCGCGAGTGTCCGTCGAGGGCGGCCCGTCCGGGTGGGGGTGCCTGTGGGAGAGAGGCAGGACCCGCACGGCACGGAGGAGAACGAGATGGAGAGAAGGAAAAAAGAACGAGACGCCAACCGAGCCGTCCGCTTCTTTGTTTGGTTTGGTTATTTTTTTTTACTATTATTGCTACCATACCTCGCTGAGCTCGCAGTCGGCCACGCCACCACCGCGGTGCATCACACGGCCTCACTGCCGCCGATGGTGTCTCCACCGTGGTGCGGCAAGGGAAGAAGACGCGGTGGTGCAGTCCGCCCGGTGCGGACTCCGCCGCTTGCTGCCATCTCAGAGCGGCAGGGGAAAGAAAGAAAAAAGAGATGCCTACGTGATAAAGAACTACCGGTAAGATAATCAACAGAAACAATGCTCGTCTGCTCGCGCGGCGACGCACACGGCTACTGCAGAAGTAGAATGTCCTCCAGCGTCGGCTGGCTCACGCTCACGTACGTGGTGGCGGGGATGCCCTCCGCACGCCCGCCCTGCAGCTGCGACACAACCGCGCAGATCGCAGGCAGGTCGCCGTTCACAAGCAGCACCATCGAGCACGGGTGCACCTCGCTCACCTCGCACGTGATCTCACGCTTGGCGTCGCTCTGCGTGCCCATCGCGGAAACCGTCTGCAGCACGTACTCGCGCACCTTCTCCACGAGGTCCTTCTCCTCGCTCTGCAGACGCACCGTGTTCGGGAAGAGCACGCTCAGCGTGTAGGACGCCTCCGTGTTGTACGCAGCCTTCAGCTCCTGCGGGGTGCCCACGCAGCGGAGGTTGCCGCGCACCACGAAGGCAACGCGGTCCGCCAGCGCCTCCACCTCGTCCAGCAGGTGCGTCGTCAGCACAACGGACTTGTCCACCGTCAGCCGCCGCACCATCTCGCACGTCTGCGCGCGCGCCACGGCGTCCATGCCGGACGTCGGTTCATCCAGCAGCACACTCGTCGTGTGGCCCACAAGAGCAATCGCAAGCGACAGGCGGCGCTTGTTGCCGCCACTCAGGGAGCCCGCCGCCTGCGTGCGGAACGGGGACAGGCCGAGCTCGCGCAGCAGGACAGGGACCTCCACCTCGATGTACTTCTCGCGGATCCCGCGCAGCCGCGCGTACAGCCACAGGTGCTCCTCCGCACTCAGGTTGCACAGCAGCGCGTCGTACTGCGGGCAGTAGCCCACGTAGGACCGGCTCGCAAGGCTCTGCACCGCGTAGTGGTTCACAAAGGCCTTGCCGCCCGTCGCAATCACTTCGCCAGCCAGAATGCCCACCGTTGTCGTCTTGCCAGCGCCGTTCAGACCCAGCAGGCCCAACACCTCGCCCTCGCGCACGCCGAAGGAGATGTCCTCCACCGCGGCGTGGTGCTCACCCATGAAGCGCTTGTGCAGGTGCTGCACCGCAATCCGGTCCGTCGCAGGTCCGGTCTCGTCCGCGCACACGCGCCGCTCCTCCGCCAGCACAGTGGGGTCCTGCTGCTCCAGTAGCGCGTGCTCCGCCGCATCCTCCTCGTTCGCGCTCGTGCAGCACTGCGTGAAGAATGCGTTCAGGCGCTGCAGACGCAGGTACTCCACGATGATCAACGCGATCGTGCACCCCACACCAACGCACGACATGTAGATCAGGCCCGTTCCGATGCCGCCAGTTGGAGTGCCTCTGGCGTTGATTTTCAGCAGCGCAAACAGGCTCGTCTTCACCCGCGTCGGGAACATCATGTTCGCCATCTCCGTGCCGGAAAGCACGTACATCGATTCGCCAAAGCAGACAGCAGGGAAAATGCGAAGGATATACGTCACAACTTGTGCGAACAGCAACGCCTGCTCCGCAATCATCGACTCCACTGTCACCCACAAGAAGCCAAACGTGAAGTTGATGCAGAACACAACCGACTGCGCAGAGAACGCTGATTTGAAGAAGAAGCTCATGAAGTAGCTCACGGGGATCGACGACACGCCGTAGAACAGGAACATCACAATCGCAGGGCCCACCGTATCCTTGCTTACGAACTCCGTGCGGTTGAAGATCACGAAGATAACAAAGGTGAGAATCTGCGTCCCAATGTAGCACGCCACGTCGAACATGAAGCTGCTCATCCAGTAGGCAAACACACTCATTCCAGAGAGCCACTGCATGTGCCGCGCACCCGACTCCTCCTCCTCCACAATGTACCCAATCGTGTTGGACGGGATGAAGATGAAAGGTATGATAATGAAGATGCCCATCATCACTTGTTTGCTGGTAGCTACCATATTCTTCTCAAACTCGCCAAGCTTCATTGGTGAGTTCACCACGGTGTGCTGCGGCACGCTCGCGCCAAACAGCTGCGTCCGCGCAAGGCGGTACAGCGCGTCCAGCGCCTGCGGCGCGGCGTGGCTCGTCGTGGTGTTGTGCATGAGCGTCGGAAGTATCTTTGGCATGCCTGCCTGGAACACCGCGCCAACGGGGGCAATCGCAATGTAGCGCGGCGAGGTGTGCGTGTCGATGTCCTCCATCAGGAAGTTGCTCATGTCGTACGTCGCGTTCGCCTGCCCGCTCGCGATGCTGCGGTAGTCCGTTTTGTAGTGCGAGCCCCACGCGCTGTCCGGCAGATCCGCGCTCAGGTGGAACGCATTCGTCACTGTTAACGGCCGGCCTATGTGCCGCACCTGCCCGCTGAAGTCCGAGTACGCCGTCATCACCTGCGACGGGTTTGTCGCGTATTCGGGGTACATCGTCATGTCCAGCCGCAGCGACGGTTGGTTCGGGTCGCGCACCAGGTTCACCAGCAGCGACAGCAGCAGGAAGATCACCGGCAGCAGCACCTGGTACACCAGCAGCTTGATGTCGCGCTGCGCGTAGTGGCACCGCTTCAGGAACAGCGCGCGGAAGTGGCGGCAAAACACCGCAGCAACGCCCACGTTCGTCTCGTACAGGTTCTCCGTCGACGACGGCGACAGCGGCGACTTCACCGCGGAGTCGCTCGACGCGGCCATGCCGGTCACCAGCTCCCCCTCCGCAACGGCAGCCATCAGCGGCCGCGTGCGCGTCACCGTGAAGAACACGTCCTCCAGCGTCGTCAGGTTCAGCGCAACGTTGCGCAGGCCGAGACGCTTGCTGTTGGCCTGGATCAGCGACAGCAGACCCACGCCCGCAGACCCCAGCAGCGTCATCGGGAAGCGGAACGACACCTCGCGGCCACGGCGCTCCGCACCCAGCACCACGCAGCCGTCCTCCCTCCCCGTCTGGCCCCGCTGCGCCGTGTAGCTCTCTGCGCGCACAAAGTCCACCAGCGCGGCCGCGGCGCGGTTCTCGTCGCTCGTCGTCATGCCGCCCTCCAGCAGGCACGTCACGACGTAGCCCACCTCCATCTGCGACTTCAGGTACATCGTCGAGCCCTCCGCGCACAGCAGCCCTTTGTTCACGATCAGCACGCGGTCCGCAATGCGGTCCGCCTCGTCCAGCAAGTGCGTCGAGATCAGCACGCTCCGCTTCGCGCGGGACCGATTCAGCGCGTCGTACACCGTCTTGCGGCCCCTGATGTCCATGCCCGCAGTCGGCTCATCCAGAAACAGCACCGACGAGTCGCCCACCATCGCAACGGCAACGCACAGGCGACGGCGCTGGCCACCGGACAGGTTGCTCGCCTTGCAGTGGCGCTTCTCCGTCAGCTCCAGGAGGTCCATCACGTGCGCCACCTTGTCCCGCACATCGATCGACTCGGCGCCCTTCATGCGTGCGTAGAAAGTGATGTGCTCCTCCACCGTCAGGTGCGACCACACGATGTCGTTCTGCGGGCAGTACCCGATGTTCTGCCGGCACTCGTCCAGGTGCTCGCGGGCGTCGTACCCACGCACGTACACGTCGCCGTTCGTCGGGCTCACCATGCCGATCGCCATCCCCATGATCGTCGTCTTGCCCGCGCCGTTCGGCCCCAGCAGCACGCTCACCTCGCCGGTCCGCATCGCAAACGTCACTCCGTCCAGCGCAACCACACGGTCACCGTTGCGGAACAGTCCGGTGAAGTACGTGTAGAAGAAGCCCACGATACCGCCGCCAATGTAAATCTTGCGCAGGCGGTGGAACACGGCGGCGATGGACGGGTCCAGCGGGTCCACCACGTCGTTGTAGTGCTCGATCAGCCGGTGCGTGTCCTCCTCCTCCTTCTTGCTCTTCTTCAGCGCACTGGTATTCGCAGACTCACCGTAGGCTTCCGAGCCCTCCGGCGTCTCGGGTGTCACAAGCGAGCCGCGGACCAGCGGCGTACCCATGTCGCTCATCTTGATCAGGGGGGCCTTCGGCTTGTGGAACATGTTCCACAGCGGCATCAGGAAGAAGAGCGGGTGCGCACGGCGGCCAACGGCGCCGAAGGAGACGCGATCCAGGTAGAAGCCGAGCAGCATCAGGATGCCGAAGGACGCCCACATCATGCCGATCGCCATGGAGTAGTCGAAGTAGCCCACGCGCGCCTGCGGCCATCCGTAATGCACCCCGGCAGACACGTAGTTCAGCATCATGGTGAACACCTCGGCATAACCCACGCACGGAATCAGGCAGCAGAAGATCTTCTGGATGTCTGTCATCCCGACCGGAAAAGAATACGACGGGATCGCGCACACGAACAGCACGAACGCGATGAACCAACTCGCCACGCGCGGGTTCTTGAAGATGGAGCTGACCAAGAAGCACAGCGCCGTGTTCTGCTGCATGAACGAAAAGTACAGGAGCACAAGCAGCCCGTAGTCCACGCGGCTGAAGAAGCCCACCTTGAGAAACATCGCAGCCAGCAGCGACGCGATGATGTCGATGATCAGCGTCGACGCGTACCAGCCAAAGAACAGGCAGGACGGGTTCAGGCCCATGATCAGCATCGCCTCACGGATGCCGTTGTGCTTCTCGCTCACAATCAGCATCACCAGGCGCGACGTCGGGTACAGGGCAGCCATCATCGCCAGCAGCGGCATGTAGTACGCCCACCTCGTCAGGAACGCGTTGTCGAAGTGCGCACTGGTCGGCATCGGAATCACCTCCGACCCGTACGGCGTCAGATACTTGCTGATGCCCTCCACGCCGGACGCCGCATCGGACGCGTAGGCGGCGGGGCCGACAACGGCGAACTTGCTCAGCGCCTCCTGCATGTAGAACTCATGCACGAACGTCTGGAGAGTCATGAAGCCGCTCGTCCAGTACAGCACATAGCCGGCGCTGCCGTCCGTCACCAGGCCGCGCGAGAACAGCGACTTCACCTGCCCCTTCGCGGTGTTCGCCGTCGCCGTGAAATTCATGCTGATCGTGAAATCGGTCTCCCCGGTCGTGGTCAGCGACGCGGAGGGGATGTCCACGATGCCCCACACGGTGTTCTGGTTCGCCGCCGCGTAGTCCTGCGCAGCGTCCAGCGACGTAAACGGCGTGCTGTGCAGCACCTCCCCACACATCGCACTCTTCTCGCGGCAGAACTTCATGAAGCGCTGCGCCACAGCATCCGAGTCGCTCGACACCAGCAGCTTGCCGTAGTGCGACAGACTCGCGCGCCCGCTGCGGCCGAAGTACGTCGGGTTGTCCTGGCGCGCGATCTGCGTCACCATGGCGGCCAGCGTGAGGTGTCCGTCCATCGAGTTCAGCGCAAGGGGGCCGCTGCCAAAGTACATGGCGTAAATGATGCCGCTCATCTTGCCGTACGACGCCATTGGGAAGCAGACCTCCTCCCCGTTCCCGATCAAACTCATGCACACACCGGTGGTCGCGTTCAACGTCGGACTGCAGGGGTACCACGGCACCTTCAGCTTCGAGCTCATCTTCTTGCATGCGAAGTACGTCAAGAACTCCGTCATGTTCAACGCAGGCGACGCAGCCCCGCCGTCGTACGTCGTCGCCGGCACAATCGTGCTCTCACAGCGCCAGTACGCAATCGACATAAGAATAACGAACAGGCATGGCAGCAGGATCTCCACAACCGTCGAGACCGGCGTCCGCCACCGCTGCAGGAACGTCTTCACGAGGAATCCATACAGCTGAATGAAGTACTGCCTCAAGAACGACATTGTTGCGTGTGTGTGTGAGTGTGAGGGGATGGCAGTGGGGTTGGGAAAGCGCGCTTGATCTTGTTGACGCAAGGGTAGTGGGCCTGCGGGTCTGCTACTTCAGTGGTCGTGATCTGATGATAGCACGCACGTTTCTTAGCACCTGAAACAGCGCGATAGATCACAAGAGAACTGGGGAAAGCGAGAAAAAGCGAATGCTGCTGCCGATCCTTTGATTGGGCCCTTGATGAGTCAGGCAGCGGTCAGCGCCACACTTCGTCGCGATCGAAATGGGCGGCTGCACAGAGAATTGTGGGGACACGTCAGCAAGGTACTTCAGCCGTCAACCTTAACAAACGATCCGAACGAGGGGAAAAGGCGAAGAACACTTCAACAGAAAAGAAATATTACTTGAAAAACACAAAAAGACGGCTTCCGTACTTAGTTTTTACGTAAAGAAGTCGGTGTTACTTGTACAACTGGATTCAGCCACGTGTGTGCGTACGGGAGAGCGTTGCAGAAACGCGCCTTGCTATTAAAAAGGCGAAACGCTGGTTAAAAATATATATGTGATACTAACAGTTAGATCACACGAGAAAAAAGGTCCACGTTCTGCTGAACGCAGTGTGCGAACAAAGTATCCAAAAGACGGTACACTAAAGCGGAAAGCCGTCGAATCGACAGTTCCTAAAAACGCCGACGCTTACGAGAAAAAAACAAAAAATTGTTGTAGTGGTTGTACTTTATTTGGAAGCACTTCACGTACTCAAAGCCAACAGACAAATATCGGACACCAGAAACCGAAGCTCTAATGGCGATACCTGCAGTGTGCGGTGTGTGTGTGTGTCTTTTCTCAGTGAGTGGTTGAGAAAGAGAGGTAGTGGCTGTGGTTTGTAGGCTTAGGTGGCGGAAGCACAACACTTGCGCTCTACTTGCTTCTTTCGCCTAGCAAAAAGGGTCACGTTTAAAGACGAAAGAGCGGACAGAGGTGCTGAACTATTTCTGCTTTGTCAACTTCTTCCGTCGCTTGGAAGACAGTGAGAACAGAGTTTGTTTTTAGTAAAAAGAGAAGACAAAGATAACGGTTTAAGAGCACTGGATAACAAACTTAAAGATGAATCAAGAGAGCGAAAGACGAAGAGAAATTTAAAAAAGAAAGTAGTTATGGTGTTTGCTTGTATATATTTTTTTTTGAAAGGAGTATTTGTAACTTTTTTGGATTGTTTCGGGTTAAACCGGAAGTTGGAGGCCGCAGAGAGCCTTAGATTTGAAGAAACGAAAAGGAAAGAGGACAGCGATGTCCTACATCAATCGGGTTGGTCGATACCGGCTACGCAGCTTCGAGTGCAGTGCACAGAAACTCGTGTCAAACGCTCACCCGACGCAGACAACGATCTCTCGAGGTGAAGCGGTGTCGCGGGGAGAGGAAGCGTGATGCACGGAGAAGAGGCGCCGATAGCCACGGTGCGTTCCTTTCTGGGTAGCGGGTACGAACGAAGCACCGAATGAATAGCAAATAATAAAACAAATATATTAAGAAAATAACAAGAGACAGAAACAACAATATGACGGCAGCTAACGAAGACTATTGCTTTTCGTATTCGGCTAGGAAAGGTAGCGGAGGAAAAACATAGACGTCTGGCGCACGAGTGGCGGCAGCGGTAACGGTGAAGTAGCGAAGGCGGTGGGAGGGGGGGAGAGAATACGGCGTACCAGAATAATTGTGGACGATTTCAGGGTCGAGGAAGGAGAAGGGGGAAAGATAAAAGGAAAAAGAAAGAAGGTGACAAGCATTTATAACTGCATCATAATGCAAGCCAGGGAGAGCAAGGTGTCGAACTCTTAAACACGAATGAATACAGATAGTTGAGAAGAGCAAAAGTGCATTTCATGATTCTTCTTTCTTTTGTTCGACGGTAGCAGAAACAAACGAAGCGGCAGAAGTCCTTTTCCATTCACCCTCAGTCCTCCCCTTCGCAAGGTTTTCCCCGTCGCCACGTCGTTGGGCGGTCAAGAGGCGACCCCTCGACAAAGCGTTCGCCGGATTGTCCTTGGACCGCACATACGCATACGAAGCCGTTAAATGGAGCTTTCGCAGCAATTGCAGGTGCCACTGAAGCCCAGGCTGTAAAGCCTGGGAGTTCGCCGTTTTCTTCTTGAGGACATGCCTGGCTGCCGTGTTGCCAACACGAATCGCAACATGGCCCCTCATATGATGTGCGAAAGCCACCAGGACGAAATAGACGGCACGCATCGTATCAGAAGCGATCATCGGTGGCGCGGCTTCCCATGCCTCACTGGGGACTCTGATTCCGCCGTTCTCCAGAAAAAGCATCGCTCCCCCGCCCATCTAGCGATGCATCGATTACCAAAGCGGAGGAGAGACTCGCCCCTACGGGGGGTACGACTGGGGCGCTGTTATCGTGGCAATTGGCCCGTCCTTGTCGAGCATCTCTGACCCGCTCTTGAACGTCTCTCGGTGGTACCGGAAGTCGACCATTAACTAATCCGGGTCCACCACGTGCTCCTGCAAAGCCGCCGGAAGGAGGAATTTCTCGTCTGACTGCTGGCCTCCGTTGCCCCAACGCCTCGTGCCTCGTGTTCACGTAACACGACTGGCGCCGCAATTCTGCGGAGGTGATCTTCAAGGCGTGAGACCACCCCTCCAACTGCAAAATCACACGGCCTTCTTGCATTCTGCCACCCATGCAGAATATCAAAACCTTAGGCAGAAAGGCTCGGTCCATCCGGCCGTTGGACGCAGAAACTTCTTCCCGCAATTCGGGAAGACGGCAGCGCACCAATTAGGCGATTCGCCACGATCCCTCCGCCCTCATCAGACGCCTTGCAACTCAACATCATCGGACTTCCCTGCCCATCCTTGGCGACCATACGGATTTGAGCCGACTGGCGGGTGGAGAGGTACACCTCCAAGACCCTTACCCAGACCTCACATTCCTCAGGGGAGTGCACCCCACGGGAGCCAAGGAGGGTTGGGCAGGTGAGGGCAGCGAAGATGTTTATGGATTTGTGGTTCTCAAGACGACAAGAGAACAAGAAAGACTCCAGAGCGCAAACCCACCCAACGATAGAGAGAGATACAATTCGAAACAAAACAAAGACAGACATAAACCGCTCGGCCTACTCATCTCCGCCGTCTAATCGTCCAACCGTGTCTCGCTACTGCTTCATGCACAGAAAAGAGCGGACAAGCGACGTACCCTTTCCGTACGCCGCACCGCGCTCTGCCCTCTCGCTGGCGTTGATACTCGTCCTCTCACCCCGCAGGGGGTGCAGGTTCTCCGTGCCCGGGAGCGTCGGCTGCACACACACCTATCACCGCCACACGCCAGCATCAGCCGCCGTCGCCCGCCTGCCCCGCCCGTCACGCACAGCGGTCAGGGAGAGAGAGCGGGTGTAGAGCACGGCAGGCAGGAAGGAACGTGTCGGAACGAAGGAGGAGCGCAGACGACGCGAGGCGCGAGTGTCCGTCGAGGGCGGCCCGTCCGGGTGGGGGTGCCTGTGGGAGAGAGGCAGGACCCGCACGGCACGGAGGAGAACGAGATGGAGAGAAGGAAAAAAGAACGAGACGCCAACCGAGCCGTCCGCTTCTTTGTTTGGTTTGGTTATTTTTTTTTACTATTATTGCTACCATACCTCGCTGAGCTCGCAGTCGGCCACGCCACCACCGCGGTGCATCACACGGCCTCACTGCCGCCGATGGTGTCTCCACCGTGGTGCGGCAAGGGAAGAAGACGCGGTGGTGCAGTCCGCCCGGTGCGGACTCCGCCGCTTGCTGCCATCTCAGAGCGGCAGGGGAAAGAAAGAAAAAAGAGATGCCTACGTGATAAAGAACTACCGGTAAGATAATCAACAGAAACAATGCTCGTCTGCTCGCGCGGCGACGCACACGGCTACTGCAGAAGTAGAATGTCCTCCAGCGTCGGCTGGCTCACGCTCACGTACGTGGTGGCGGGGATGCCCTCCGCACGCCCGCCCTGCAGCTGCGACACAACCGCGCAGATCGCAGGCAGGTCGCCGTTCACAAGCAGCACCATCGAGCACGGGTGCACCTCGCTCACCTCGCACGTGATCTCACGCTTGGCGTCGCTCTGCGTGCCCATCGCGGAAACCGTCTGCAGCACGTACTCGCGCACCTTCTCCACGAGGTCCTTCTCCTCGCTCTGCAGACGCACCGTGTTCGGGAAGAGCACGCTCAGCGTGTAGGACGCCTCCGTGTTGTACGCAGCCTTCAGCTCCTGCGGGGTGCCCACGCAGCGGAGGTTGCCGCGCACCACGAAGGCAACGCGGTCCGCCAGCGCCTCCACCTCGTCCAGCAGGTGCGTCGTCAGCACAACGGACTTGTCCACCGTCAGCCGCCGCACCATCTCGCACGTCTGCGCGCGCGCCACGGCGTCCATGCCGGACGTCGGTTCATCCAGCAGCACACTCGTCGTGTGGCCCACAAGAGCAATCGCAAGCGACAGGCGGCGCTTGTTGCCGCCACTCAGGGAGCCCGCCGCCTGCGTGCGGAACGGGGACAGGCCGAGCTCGCGCAGCAGGACAGGGACCTCCACCTCGATGTACTTCTCGCGGATCCCGCGCAGCCGCGCGTACAGCCACAGGTGCTCCTCCGCACTCAGGTTGCACAGCAGCGCGTCGTACTGCGGGCAGTAGCCCACGTAGGACCGGCTCGCAAGGCTCTGCACCGCGTAGTGGTTCACAAAGGCCTTGCCGCCCGTCGCAATCACTTCGCCAGCCAGAATGCCCACCGTTGTCGTCTTGCCAGCGCCGTTCAGACCCAGCAGGCCCAACACCTCGCCCTCGCGCACGCCGAAGGAGATGTCCTCCACCGCGGCGTGGTGCTCACCCATGAAGCGCTTGTGCAGGTGCTGCACCGCAATCCGGTCCGTCGCAGGTCCGGTCTCGTCCGCGCACACGCGCCGCTCCTCCGCCAGCACAGTGGGGTCCTGCTGCTCCAGTAGCGCGTGCTCCGCCGCATCCTCCTCGTTCGCGCTCGTGCAGCACTGCGTGAAGAATGCGTTCAGGCGCTGCAGACGCAGGTACTCCACGATGATCAACGCGATCGTGCACCCCACACCAACGCACGACATGTAGATCAGGCCCGTTCCGATGCCGCCAGTTGGAGTGCCTCTGGCGTTGATTTTCAGCAGCGCAAACAGGCTCGTCTTCACCCGCGTCGGGAACATCATGTTCGCCATCTCCGTGCCGGAAAGCACGTACATCGATTCGCCAAAGCAGACAGCAGGGAAAATGCGAAGGATATACGTCACAACTTGTGCGAACAGCAACGCCTGCTCCGCAATCATCGACTCCACTGTCACCCACAAGAAGCCAAACGTGAAGTTGATGCAGAACACAACCGACTGCGCAGAGAACGCTGATTTGAAGAAGAAGCTCATGAAGTAGCTCACGGGGATCGACGACACGCCGTAGAACAGGAACATCACAATCGCAGGGCCCACCGTATCCTTGCTTACGAACTCCGTGCGGTTGAAGATCACGAAGATAACAAAGGTGAGAATCTGCGTCCCAATGTAGCACGCCACGTCGAACATGAAGCTGCTCATCCAGTAGGCAAACACACTCATTCCAGAGAGCCACTGCATGTGCCGCGCACCCGACTCCTCCTCCTCCACAATGTACCCAATCGTGTTGGACGGGATGAAGATGAAAGGTATGATAATGAAGATGCCCATCATCACTTGTTTGCTGGTAGCTACCATATTCTTCTCAAACTCGCCAAGCTTCATTGGTGAGTTCACCACGGTGTGCTGCGGCACGCTCGCGCCAAACAGCTGCGTCCGCGCAAGGCGGTACAGCGCGTCCAGCGCCTGCGGCGCGGCGTGGCTCGTCGTGGTGTTGTGCATGAGCGTCGGAAGTATCTTTGGCATGCCTGCCTGGAACACCGCGCCAACGGGGGCAATCGCAATGTAGCGCGGCGAGGTGTGCGTGTCGATGTCCTCCATCAGGAAGTTGCTCATGTCGTACGTCGCGTTCGCCTGCCCGCTCGCGATGCTGCGGTAGTCCGTTTTGTAGTGCGAGCCCCACGCGCTGTCCGGCAGATCCGCGCTCAGGTGGAACGCATTCGTCACTGTTAACGGCCGGCCTATGTGCCGCACCTGCCCGCTGAAGTCCGAGTACGCCGTCATCACCTGCGACGGGTTTGTCGCGTATTCGGGGTACATCGTCATGTCCAGCCGCAGCGACGGTTGGTTCGGGTCGCGCACCAGGTTCACCAGCAGCGACAGCAGCAGGAAGATCACCGGCAGCAGCACCTGGTACACCAGCAGCTTGATGTCGCGCTGCGCGTAGTGGCACCGCTTCAGGAACAGCGCGCGGAAGTGGCGGCAAAACACCGCAGCAACGCCCACGTTCGTCTCGTACAGGTTCTCCGTCGACGACGGCGACAGCGGCGACTTCACCGCGGAGTCGCTCGACGCGGCCATGCCGGTCACCAGCTCCCCCTCCGCAACGGCAGCCATCAGCGGCCGCGTGCGCGTCACCGTGAAGAACACGTCCTCCAGCGTCGTCAGGTTCAGCGCAACGTTGCGCAGGCCGAGACGCTTGCTGTTGGCCTGGATCAGCGACAGCAGACCCACGCCCGCAGACCCCAGCAGCGTCATCGGGAAGCGGAACGACACCTCGCGGCCACGGCGCTCCGCACCCAGCACCACGCAGCCGTCCTCCCTCCCCGTCTGGCCCCGCTGCGCCGTGTAGCTCTCTGCGCGCACAAAGTCCACCAGCGCGGCCGCGGCGCGGTTCTCGTCGCTCGTCGTCATGCCGCCCTCCAGCAGGCACGTCACGACGTAGCCCACCTCCATCTGCGACTTCAGGTACATCGTCGAGCCCTCCGCGCACAGCAGCCCTTTGTTCACGATCAGCACGCGGTCCGCAATGCGGTCCGCCTCGTCCAGCAAGTGCGTCGAGATCAGCACGCTCCGCTTCGCGCGGGACCGATTCAGCGCGTCGTACACCGTCTTGCGGCCCCTGATGTCCATGCCCGCAGTCGGCTCATCCAGAAACAGCACCGACGAGTCGCCCACCATCGCAACGGCAACGCACAGGCGACGGCGCTGGCCACCGGACAGGTTGCTCGCCTTGCAGTGGCGCTTCTCCGTCAGCTCCAGGAGGTCCATCACGTGCGCCACCTTGTCCCGCACATCGATCGACTCGGCGCCCTTCATGCGTGCGTAGAAAGTGATGTGCTCCTCCACCGTCAGGTGCGACCACACGATGTCGTTCTGCGGGCAGTACCCGATGTTCTGCCGGCACTCGTCCAGGTGCTCGCGGGCGTCGTACCCACGCACGTACACGTCGCCGTTCGTCGGGCTCACCATGCCGATCGCCATCCCCATGATCGTCGTCTTGCCCGCGCCGTTCGGCCCCAGCAGCACGCTCACCTCGCCGGTCCGCATCGCAAACGTCACTCCGTCCAGCGCAACCACACGGTCACCGTTGCGGAACAGTCCGGTGAAGTACGTGTAGAAGAAGCCCACGATACCGCCGCCAATGTAAATCTTGCGCAGGCGGTGGAACACGGCGGCGATGGACGGGTCCAGCGGGTCCACCACGTCGTTGTAGTGCTCGATCAGCCGGTGCGTGTCCTCCTCCTCCTTCTTGCTCTTCTTCAGCGCACTGGTATTCGCAGACTCACCGTAGGCTTCCGAGCCCTCCGGCGTCTCGGGTGTCACAAGCGAGCCGCGGACCAGCGGCGTACCCATGTCGCTCATCTTGATCAGGGGGGCCTTCGGCTTGTGGAACATGTTCCACAGCGGCATCAGGAAGAAGAGCGGGTGCGCACGGCGGCCAACGGCGCCGAAGGAGACGCGATCCAGGTAGAAGCCGAGCAGCATCAGGATGCCGAAGGACGCCCACATCATGCCGATCGCCATGGAGTAGTCGAAGTAGCCCACGCGCGCCTGCGGCCATCCGTAATGCACCCCGGCAGACACGTAGTTCAGCATCATGGTGAACACCTCGGCATAACCCACGCACGGAATCAGGCAGCAGAAGATCTTCTGGATGTCTGTCATCCCGACCGGAAAAGAATACGACGGGATCGCGCACACGAACAGCACGAACGCGATGAACCAACTCGCCACGCGCGGGTTCTTGAAGATGGAGCTGACCAAGAAGCACAGCGCCGTGTTCTGCTGCATGAACGAAAAGTACAGGAGCACAAGCAGCCCGTAGTCCACGCGGCTGAAGAAGCCCACCTTGAGAAACATCGCAGCCAGCAGCGACGCGATGATGTCGATGATCAGCGTCGACGCGTACCAGCCAAAGAACAGGCAGGACGGGTTCAGGCCCATGATCAGCATCGCCTCACGGATGCCGTTGTGCTTCTCGCTCACAATCAGCATCACCAGGCGCGACGTCGGGTACAGGGCAGCCATCATCGCCAGCAGCGGCATGTAGTACGCCCACCTCGTCAGGAACGCGTTGTCGAAGTGCGCACTGGTCGGCATCGGAATCACCTCCGACCCGTACGGCGTCAGATACTTGCTGATGCCCTCCACGCCGGACGCCGCATCGGACGCGTAGGCGGCGGGGCCGACAACGGCGAACTTGCTCAGCGCCTCCTGCATGTAGAACTCATGCACGAACGTCTGGAGAGTCATGAAGCCGCTCGTCCAGTACAGCACATAGCCGGCGCTGCCGTCCGTCACCAGGCCGCGCGAGAACAGCGACTTCACCTGCCCCTTCGCGGTGTTCGCCGTCGCCGTGAAATTCATGCTGATCGTGAAATCGGTCTCCCCGGTCGTGGTCAGCGACGCGGAGGGGATGTCCACGATGCCCCACACGGTGTTCTGGTTCGCCGCCGCGTAGTCCTGCGCAGCGTCCAGCGACGTAAACGGCGTGCTGTGCAGCACCTCCCCACACATCGCACTCTTCTCGCGGCAGAACTTCATGAAGCGCTGCGCCACAGCATCCGAGTCGCTCGACACCAGCAGCTTGCCGTAGTGCGACAGACTCGCGCGCCCGCTGCGGCCGAAGTACGTCGGGTTGTCCTGGCGCGCGATCTGCGTCACCATGGCGGCCAGCGTGAGGTGTCCGTCCATCGAGTTCAGCGCAAGGGGGCCGCTGCCAAAGTACATGGCGTAAATGATGCCGCTCATCTTGCCGTACGACGCCATTGGGAAGCAGACCTCCTCCCCGTTCCCGATCAAACTCATGCACACACCGGTGGTCGCGTTCAACGTCGGACTGCAGGGGTACCACGGCACCTTCAGCTTCGAGCTCATCTTCTTGCATGCGAAGTACGTCAAGAACTCCGTCATGTTCAACGCAGGCGACGCAGCCCCGCCGTCGTACGTCGTCGCCGGCACAATCGTGCTCTCACAGCGCCAGTACGCAATCGACATAAGAATAACGAACAGGCATGGCAGCAGGATCTCCACAACCGTCGAGACCGGCGTCCGCCACCGCTGCAGGAACGTCTTCACGAGGAATCCATACAGCTGAATGAAGTACTGCCTCAAGAACGACATTGTTGCGTGTGTGTGTGAGTGTGAGGGGATGGCAGTGGGGTTGGGAAAGCGCGCTTGATCTTGTTGACGCAAGGGTAGTGGGCCTGCGGGTCTGCTACTTCAGTGGTCGTGATCTGATGATAGCACGCACGTTTCTTAGCACCTGAAACAGCGCGATAGATCACAAGAGAACTGGGGAAAGCGAGAAAAAGCGAATGCTGCTGCCGATCCTTTGATTGGGCCCTTGATGAGTCAGGCAGCGGTCAGCGCCACACTTCGTCGCGATCGAAATGGGCGGCTGCACAGAGAATTGTGGGGACACGTCAGCAAGGTACTTCAGCCGTCAACCTTAACAAACGATCCGAACGAGGGGAAAAGGCGAAGAACACTTCAACAGAAAAGAAATATTACTTGAAAAACACAAAAAGACGGCTTCCGTACTTAGTTTTTACGTAAAGAAGTCGGTGTTACTTGTACAACTGGATTCAGCCACGTGTGTGCGTACGGGAGAGCGTTGCAGAAACGCGCCTTGCTATTAAAAAGGCGAAACGCTGGTTAAAAATATATATGTGATACTAACAGTTAGATCACACGAGAAAAAAGGTCCACGTTCTGCTGAACGCAGTGTGCGAACAAAGTATCCAAAAGACGGTACACTAAAGCGGAAAGCCGTCGAATCGACAGTTCCTAAAAACGCCGACGCTTACGAGAAAAAAACAAAAAATTGTTGTAGTGGTTGTACTTTATTTGGAAGCACTTCACGTACTCAAAGCCAACAGACAAATATCGGACACCAGAAACCGAAGCTCTAATGGCGATACCTGCAGTGTGCGGTGTGTGTGTGTGTCTTTTCTCAGTGAGTGGTTGAGAAAGAGAGGTAGTGGCTGTGGTTTGTAGGCTTAGGTGGCGGAAGCACAACACTTGCGCTCTACTTGCTTCTTTCGCCTAGCAAAAAGGGTCACGTTTAAAGACGAAAGAGCGGACAGAGGTGCTGAACTATTTCTGCTTTGTCAACTTCTTCCGTCGCTTGGAAGACAGTGAGAACAGAGTTTGTTTTTAGTAAAAAGAGAAGACAAAGATAACGGTTTAAGAGCACTGGATAACAAACTTAAAGATGAATCAAGAGAGCGAAAGACGAAGAGAAATTTAAAAAAGAAAGTAGTTATGGTGTTTGCTTGTATATATTTTTTTTTGAAAGGAGTATTTGTAACTTTTTTGGATTGTTTCGGGTTAAACCGGAAGTTGGAGGCCGCAGAGAGCCTTAGATTTGAAGAAACGAAAAGGAAAGAGGACAGCGATGTCCTACATCAATCGGGTTGGTCGATACCGGCTACGCAGCTTCGAGTGCAGTGCACAGAAACTCGTGTCAAACGCTCACCCGACGCAGACAACGATCTCTCGAGGTGAAGCGGTGTCGCGGGGAGAGGAAGCGTGATGCACGGAGAAGAGGCGCCGATAGCCACGGTGCGTTCCTTTCTGGGTAGCGGGTACGAACGAAGCACCGAATGAATAGCAAATAATAAAACAAATATATTAAGAAAATAACAAGAGACAGAAACAACAATATGACGGCAGCTAACGAAGACTATTGCTTTTCGTATTCGGCTAGGAAAGGTAGCGGAGGAAAAACATAGACGTCTGGCGCACGAGTGGCGGCAGCGGTAACGGTGAAGTAGCGAAGGCGGTGGGAGGGGGGGAGAGAATACGGCGTACCAGAATAATTGTGGACGATTTCAGGGTCGAGGAAGGAGAAGGGGGAAAGATAAAAGGAAAAAGAAAGAAGGTGACAAGCATTTATAACTGCATCATAATGCAAGCCAGGGAGAGCAAGGTGTCGAACTCTTAAACACGAATGAATACAGATAGTTGAGAAGAGCAAAAGTGCATTTCATGATTCTTCTTTCTTTTGTTCGACGGTAGCAGAAACAAACGAAGCGGCAGAAGTCCTTTTCCATTCACCCTCAGTCCTCCCCTTCGCAAGGTTTTCCCCGTCGCCACGTCGTTGGGCGGTCAAGAGGCGACCCCTCGACAAAGCGTTCGCCGGATTGTCCTTGGACCGCACATACGCATACGAAGCCGTTAAATGGAGCTTTCGCAGCAATTGCAGGTGCCACTGAAGCCCAGGCTGTAAAGCCTGGGAGTTCGCCGTTTTCTTCTTGAGGACATGCCTGGCTGCCGTGTTGCCAACACGAATCGCAACATGGCCCCTCATATGATGTGCGAAAGCCACCAGGACGAAATAGACGGCACGCATCGTATCAGAAGCGATCATCGGTGGCGCGGCTTCCCATGCCTCACTGGGGACTCTGATTCCGCCGTTCTCCAGAAAAAGCATCGCTCCCCCGCCCATCTAGCGATGCATCGATTACCAAAGCGGAGGAGAGACTCGCCCCTACGGGGGGTACGACTGGGGCGCTGTTATCGTGGCAATTGGCCCGTCCTTGTCGAGCATCTCTGACCCGCTCTTGAACGTCTCTCGGTGGTACCGGAAGTCGACCATTAACTAATCCGGGTCCACCACGTGCTCCTGCAAAGCCGCCGGAAGGAGGAATTTCTCGTCTGACTGCTGGCCTCCGTTGCCCCAACGCCTCGTGCCTCGTGTTCACGTAACACGACTGGCGCCGCAATTCTGCGGAGGTGATCTTCAAGGCGTGAGACCACCCCTCCAACTGCAAAATCACACGGCCTTCTTGCATTCTGCCACCCATGCAGAATATCAAAACCTTAGGCAGAAAGGCTCGGTCCATCCGGCCGTTGGACGCAGAAACTTCTTCCCGCAATTCGGGAAGACGGCAGCGCACCAATTAGGCGATTCGCCACGATCCCTCCGCCCTCATCAGACGCCTTGCAACTCAACATCATCGGACTTCCCTGCCCATCCTTGGCGACCATACGGATTTGAGCCGACTGGCGGGTGGAGAGGTACACCTCCAAGACCCTTACCCAGACCTCACATTCCTCAGGGGAGTGCACCCCACGGGAGCCAAGGAGGGTTGGGCAGGTGAGGGCAGCGAAGATGTTTATGGATTTGTGGTTCTCAAGACGACAAGAGAACAAGAAAGACTCCAGAGCGCAAACCCACCCAACGATAGAGAGAGATACAATTCGAAACAAAACAAAGACAGACATAAACCGCTCGGCCTACTCATCTCCGCCGTCTAATCGTCCAACCGTGTCTCGCTACTGCTTCATGCACAGAAAAGAGCGGACAAGCGACGTACCCTTTCCGTACGCCGCACCGCGCTCTGCCCTCTCGCTGGCGTTGATACTCGTCCTCTCACCCCGCAGGGGGTGCAGGTTCTCCGTGCCCGGGAGCGTCGGCTGCACACACACCTATCACCGCCACACGCCAGCATCAGCCGCCGTCGCCCGCCTGCCCCGCCCGTCACGCACAGCGGTCAGGGAGAGAGAGCGGGTGTAGAGCACGGCAGGCAGGAAGGAACGTGTCGGAACGAAGGAGGAGCGCAGACGACGCGAGGCGCGAGTGTCCGTCGAGGGCGGCCCGTCCGGGTGGGGGTGCCTGTGGGAGAGAGGCAGGACCCGCACGGCACGGAGGAGAACGAGATGGAGAGAAGGAAAAAAGAACGAGACGCCAACCGAGCCGTCCGCTTCTTTGTTTGGTTTGGTTATTTTTTTTTACTATTATTGCTACCATACCTCGCTGAGCTCGCAGTCGGCCACGCCACCACCGCGGTGCATCACACGGCCTCACTGCCGCCGATGGTGTCTCCACCGTGGTGCGGCAAGGGAAGAAGACGCGGTGGTGCAGTCCGCCCGGTGCGGACTCCGCCGCTTGCTGCCATCTCAGAGCGGCAGGGGAAAGAAAGAAAAAAGAGATGCCTACGTGATAAAGAACTACCGGTAAGATAATCAACAGAAACAATGCTCGTCTGCTCGCGCGGCGACGCACACGGCTACTGCAGAAGTAGAATGTCCTCCAGCGTCGGCTGGCTCACGCTCACGTACGTGGTGGCGGGGATGCCCTCCGCACGCCCGCCCTGCAGCTGCGACACAACCGCGCAGATCGCAGGCAGGTCGCCGTTCACAAGCAGCACCATCGAGCACGGGTGCACCTCGCTCACCTCGCACGTGATCTCACGCTTGGCGTCGCTCTGCGTGCCCATCGCGGAAACCGTCTGCAGCACGTACTCGCGCACCTTCTCCACGAGGTCCTTCTCCTCGCTCTGCAGACGCACCGTGTTCGGGAAGAGCACGCTCAGCGTGTAGGACGCCTCCGTGTTGTACGCAGCCTTCAGCTCCTGCGGGGTGCCCACGCAGCGGAGGTTGCCGCGCACCACGAAGGCAACGCGGTCCGCCAGCGCCTCCACCTCGTCCAGCAGGTGCGTCGTCAGCACAACGGACTTGTCCACCGTCAGCCGCCGCACCATCTCGCACGTCTGCGCGCGCGCCACGGCGTCCATGCCGGACGTCGGTTCATCCAGCAGCACACTCGTCGTGTGGCCCACAAGAGCAATCGCAAGCGACAGGCGGCGCTTGTTGCCGCCACTCAGGGAGCCCGCCGCCTGCGTGCGGAACGGGGACAGGCCGAGCTCGCGCAGCAGGACAGGGACCTCCACCTCGATGTACTTCTCGCGGATCCCGCGCAGCCGCGCGTACAGCCACAGGTGCTCCTCCGCACTCAGGTTGCACAGCAGCGCGTCGTACTGCGGGCAGTAGCCCACGTAGGACCGGCTCGCAAGGCTCTGCACCGCGTAGTGGTTCACAAAGGCCTTGCCGCCCGTCGCAATCACTTCGCCAGCCAGAATGCCCACCGTTGTCGTCTTGCCAGCGCCGTTCAGACCCAGCAGGCCCAACACCTCGCCCTCGCGCACGCCGAAGGAGATGTCCTCCACCGCGGCGTGGTGCTCACCCATGAAGCGCTTGTGCAGGTGCTGCACCGCAATCCGGTCCGTCGCAGGTCCGGTCTCGTCCGCGCACACGCGCCGCTCCTCCGCCAGCACAGTGGGGTCCTGCTGCTCCAGTAGCGCGTGCTCCGCCGCATCCTCCTCGTTCGCGCTCGTGCAGCACTGCGTGAAGAATGCGTTCAGGCGCTGCAGACGCAGGTACTCCACGATGATCAACGCGATCGTGCACCCCACACCAACGCACGACATGTAGATCAGGCCCGTTCCGATGCCGCCAGTTGGAGTGCCTCTGGCGTTGATTTTCAGCAGCGCAAACAGGCTCGTCTTCACCCGCGTCGGGAACATCATGTTCGCCATCTCCGTGCCGGAAAGCACGTACATCGATTCGCCAAAGCAGACAGCAGGGAAAATGCGAAGGATATACGTCACAACTTGTGCGAACAGCAACGCCTGCTCCGCAATCATCGACTCCACTGTCACCCACAAGAAGCCAAACGTGAAGTTGATGCAGAACACAACCGACTGCGCAGAGAACGCTGATTTGAAGAAGAAGCTCATGAAGTAGCTCACGGGGATCGACGACACGCCGTAGAACAGGAACATCACAATCGCAGGGCCCACCGTATCCTTGCTTACGAACTCCGTGCGGTTGAAGATCACGAAGATAACAAAGGTGAGAATCTGCGTCCCAATGTAGCACGCCACGTCGAACATGAAGCTGCTCATCCAGTAGGCAAACACACTCATTCCAGAGAGCCACTGCATGTGCCGCGCACCCGACTCCTCCTCCTCCACAATGTACCCAATCGTGTTGGACGGGATGAAGATGAAAGGTATGATAATGAAGATGCCCATCATCACTTGTTTGCTGGTAGCTACCATATTCTTCTCAAACTCGCCAAGCTTCATTGGTGAGTTCACCACGGTGTGCTGCGGCACGCTCGCGCCAAACAGCTGCGTCCGCGCAAGGCGGTACAGCGCGTCCAGCGCCTGCGGCGCGGCGTGGCTCGTCGTGGTGTTGTGCATGAGCGTCGGAAGTATCTTTGGCATGCCTGCCTGGAACACCGCGCCAACGGGGGCAATCGCAATGTAGCGCGGCGAGGTGTGCGTGTCGATGTCCTCCATCAGGAAGTTGCTCATGTCGTACGTCGCGTTCGCCTGCCCGCTCGCGATGCTGCGGTAGTCCGTTTTGTAGTGCGAGCCCCACGCGCTGTCCGGCAGATCCGCGCTCAGGTGGAACGCATTCGTCACTGTTAACGGCCGGCCTATGTGCCGCACCTGCCCGCTGAAGTCCGAGTACGCCGTCATCACCTGCGACGGGTTTGTCGCGTATTCGGGGTACATCGTCATGTCCAGCCGCAGCGACGGTTGGTTCGGGTCGCGCACCAGGTTCACCAGCAGCGACAGCAGCAGGAAGATCACCGGCAGCAGCACCTGGTACACCAGCAGCTTGATGTCGCGCTGCGCGTAGTGGCACCGCTTCAGGAACAGCGCGCGGAAGTGGCGGCAAAACACCGCAGCAACGCCCACGTTCGTCTCGTACAGGTTCTCCGTCGACGACGGCGACAGCGGCGACTTCACCGCGGAGTCGCTCGACGCGGCCATGCCGGTCACCAGCTCCCCCTCCGCAACGGCAGCCATCAGCGGCCGCGTGCGCGTCACCGTGAAGAACACGTCCTCCAGCGTCGTCAGGTTCAGCGCAACGTTGCGCAGGCCGAGACGCTTGCTGTTGGCCTGGATCAGCGACAGCAGACCCACGCCCGCAGACCCCAGCAGCGTCATCGGGAAGCGGAACGACACCTCGCGGCCACGGCGCTCCGCACCCAGCACCACGCAGCCGTCCTCCCTCCCCGTCTGGCCCCGCTGCGCCGTGTAGCTCTCTGCGCGCACAAAGTCCACCAGCGCGGCCGCGGCGCGGTTCTCGTCGCTCGTCGTCATGCCGCCCTCCAGCAGGCACGTCACGACGTAGCCCACCTCCATCTGCGACTTCAGGTACATCGTCGAGCCCTCCGCGCACAGCAGCCCTTTGTTCACGATCAGCACGCGGTCCGCAATGCGGTCCGCCTCGTCCAGCAAGTGCGTCGAGATCAGCACGCTCCGCTTCGCGCGGGACCGATTCAGCGCGTCGTACACCGTCTTGCGGCCCCTGATGTCCATGCCCGCAGTCGGCTCATCCAGAAACAGCACCGACGAGTCGCCCACCATCGCAACGGCAACGCACAGGCGACGGCGCTGGCCACCGGACAGGTTGCTCGCCTTGCAGTGGCGCTTCTCCGTCAGCTCCAGGAGGTCCATCACGTGCGCCACCTTGTCCCGCACATCGATCGACTCGGCGCCCTTCATGCGTGCGTAGAAAGTGATGTGCTCCTCCACCGTCAGGTGCGACCACACGATGTCGTTCTGCGGGCAGTACCCGATGTTCTGCCGGCACTCGTCCAGGTGCTCGCGGGCGTCGTACCCACGCACGTACACGTCGCCGTTCGTCGGGCTCACCATGCCGATCGCCATCCCCATGATCGTCGTCTTGCCCGCGCCGTTCGGCCCCAGCAGCACGCTCACCTCGCCGGTCCGCATCGCAAACGTCACTCCGTCCAGCGCAACCACACGGTCACCGTTGCGGAACAGTCCGGTGAAGTACGTGTAGAAGAAGCCCACGATACCGCCGCCAATGTAAATCTTGCGCAGGCGGTGGAACACGGCGGCGATGGACGGGTCCAGCGGGTCCACCACGTCGTTGTAGTGCTCGATCAGCCGGTGCGTGTCCTCCTCCTCCTTCTTGCTCTTCTTCAGCGCACTGGTATTCGCAGACTCACCGTAGGCTTCCGAGCCCTCCGGCGTCTCGGGTGTCACAAGCGAGCCGCGGACCAGCGGCGTACCCATGTCGCTCATCTTGATCAGGGGGGCCTTCGGCTTGTGGAACATGTTCCACAGCGGCATCAGGAAGAAGAGCGGGTGCGCACGGCGGCCAACGGCGCCGAAGGAGACGCGATCCAGGTAGAAGCCGAGCAGCATCAGGATGCCGAAGGACGCCCACATCATGCCGATCGCCATGGAGTAGTCGAAGTAGCCCACGCGCGCCTGCGGCCATCCGTAATGCACCCCGGCAGACACGTAGTTCAGCATCATGGTGAACACCTCGGCATAACCCACGCACGGAATCAGGCAGCAGAAGATCTTCTGGATGTCTGTCATCCCGACCGGAAAAGAATACGACGGGATCGCGCACACGAACAGCACGAACGCGATGAACCAACTCGCCACGCGCGGGTTCTTGAAGATGGAGCTGACCAAGAAGCACAGCGCCGTGTTCTGCTGCATGAACGAAAAGTACAGGAGCACAAGCAGCCCGTAGTCCACGCGGCTGAAGAAGCCCACCTTGAGAAACATCGCAGCCAGCAGCGACGCGATGATGTCGATGATCAGCGTCGACGCGTACCAGCCAAAGAACAGGCAGGACGGGTTCAGGCCCATGATCAGCATCGCCTCACGGATGCCGTTGTGCTTCTCGCTCACAATCAGCATCACCAGGCGCGACGTCGGGTACAGGGCAGCCATCATCGCCAGCAGCGGCATGTAGTACGCCCACCTCGTCAGGAACGCGTTGTCGAAGTGCGCACTGGTCGGCATCGGAATCACCTCCGACCCGTACGGCGTCAGATACTTGCTGATGCCCTCCACGCCGGACGCCGCATCGGACGCGTAGGCGGCGGGGCCGACAACGGCGAACTTGCTCAGCGCCTCCTGCATGTAGAACTCATGCACGAACGTCTGGAGAGTCATGAAGCCGCTCGTCCAGTACAGCACATAGCCGGCGCTGCCGTCCGTCACCAGGCCGCGCGAGAACAGCGACTTCACCTGCCCCTTCGCGGTGTTCGCCGTCGCCGTGAAATTCATGCTGATCGTGAAATCGGTCTCCCCGGTCGTGGTCAGCGACGCGGAGGGGATGTCCACGATGCCCCACACGGTGTTCTGGTTCGCCGCCGCGTAGTCCTGCGCAGCGTCCAGCGACGTAAACGGCGTGCTGTGCAGCACCTCCCCACACATCGCACTCTTCTCGCGGCAGAACTTCATGAAGCGCTGCGCCACAGCATCCGAGTCGCTCGACACCAGCAGCTTGCCGTAGTGCGACAGACTCGCGCGCCCGCTGCGGCCGAAGTACGTCGGGTTGTCCTGGCGCGCGATCTGCGTCACCATGGCGGCCAGCGTGAGGTGTCCGTCCATCGAGTTCAGCGCAAGGGGGCCGCTGCCAAAGTACATGGCGTAAATGATGCCGCTCATCTTGCCGTACGACGCCATTGGGAAGCAGACCTCCTCCCCGTTCCCGATCAAACTCATGCACACACCGGTGGTCGCGTTCAACGTCGGACTGCAGGGGTACCACGGCACCTTCAGCTTCGAGCTCATCTTCTTGCATGCGAAGTACGTCAAGAACTCCGTCATGTTCAACGCAGGCGACGCAGCCCCGCCGTCGTACGTCGTCGCCGGCACAATCGTGCTCTCACAGCGCCAGTACGCAATCGACATAAGAATAACGAACAGGCATGGCAGCAGGATCTCCACAACCGTCGAGACCGGCGTCCGCCACCGCTGCAGGAACGTCTTCACGAGGAATCCATACAGCTGAATGAAGTACTGCCTCAAGAACGACATTGTTGCGTGTGTGTGTGAGTGTGAGGGGATGGCAGTGGGGTTGGGAAAGCGCGCTTGATCTTGTTGACGCAAGGGTAGTGGGCCTGCGGGTCTGCTACTTCAGTGGTCGTGATCTGATGATAGCACGCACGTTTCTTAGCACCTGAAACAGCGCGATAGATCACAAGAGAACTGGGGAAAGCGAGAAAAAGCGAATGCTGCTGCCGATCCTTTGATTGGGCCCTTGATGAGTCAGGCAGCGGTCAGCGCCACACTTCGTCGCGATCGAAATGGGCGGCTGCACAGAGAATTGTGGGGACACGTCAGCAAGGTACTTCAGCCGTCAACCTTAACAAACGATCCGAACGAGGGGAAAAGGCGAAGAACACTTCAACAGAAAAGAAATATTACTTGAAAAACACAAAAAGACGGCTTCCGTACTTAGTTTTTACGTAAAGAAGTCGGTGTTACTTGTACAACTGGATTCAGCCACGTGTGTGCGTACGGGAGAGCGTTGCAGAAACGCGCCTTGCTATTAAAAAGGCGAAACGCTGGTTAAAAATATATATGTGATACTAACAGTTAGATCACACGAGAAAAAAGGTCCACGTTCTGCTGAACGCAGTGTGCGAACAAAGTATCCAAAAGACGGTACACTAAAGCGGAAAGCCGTCGAATCGACAGTTCCTAAAAACGCCGACGCTTACGAGAAAAAAACAAAAAATTGTTGTAGTGGTTGTACTTTATTTGGAAGCACTTCACGTACTCAAAGCCAACAGACAAATATCGGACACCAGAAACCGAAGCTCTAATGGCGATACCTGCAGTGTGCGGTGTGTGTGTGTGTCTTTTCTCAGTGAGTGGTTGAGAAAGAGAGGTAGTGGCTGTGGTTTGTAGGCTTAGGTGGCGGAAGCACAACACTTGCGCTCTACTTGCTTCTTTCGCCTAGCAAAAAGGGTCACGTTTAAAGACGAAAGAGCGGACAGAGGTGCTGAACTATTTCTGCTTTGTCAACTTCTTCCGTCGCTTGGAAGACAGTGAGAACAGAGTTTGTTTTTAGTAAAAAGAGAAGACAAAGATAACGGTTTAAGAGCACTGGATAACAAACTTAAAGATGAATCAAGAGAGCGAAAGACGAAGAGAAATTTAAAAAAGAAAGTAGTTATGGTGTTTGCTTGTATATATTTTTTTTTGAAAGGAGTATTTGTAACTTTTTTGGATTGTTTCGGGTTAAACCGGAAGTTGGAGGCCGCAGAGAGCCTTAGATTTGAAGAAACGAAAAGGAAAGAGGACAGCGATGTCCTACATCAATCGGGTTGGTCGATACCGGCTACGCAGCTTCGAGTGCAGTGCACAGAAACTCGTGTCAAACGCTCACCCGACGCAGACAACGATCTCTCGAGGTGAAGCGGTGTCGCGGGGAGAGGAAGCGTGATGCACGGAGAAGAGGCGCCGATAGCCACGGTGCGTTCCTTTCTGGGTAGCGGGTACGAACGAAGCACCGAATGAATAGCAAATAATAAAACAAATATATTAAGAAAATAACAAGAGACAGAAACAACAATATGACGGCAGCTAACGAAGACTATTGCTTTTCGTATTCGGCTAGGAAAGGTAGCGGAGGAAAAACATAGACGTCTGGCGCACGAGTGGCGGCAGCGGTAACGGTGAAGTAGCGAAGGCGGTGGGAGGGGGGGAGAGAATACGGCGTACCAGAATAATTGTGGACGATTTCAGGGTCGAGGAAGGAGAAGGGGGAAAGATAAAAGGAAAAAGAAAGAAGGTGACAAGCATTTATAACTGCATCATAATGCAAGCCAGGGAGAGCAAGGTGTCGAACTCTTAAACACGAATGAATACAGATAGTTGAGAAGAGCAAAAGTGCATTTCATGATTCTTCTTTCTTTTGTTCGACGGTAGCAGAAACAAACGAAGCGGCAGAAGTCCTTTTCCATTCACCCTCAGTCCTCCCCTTCGCAAGGTTTTCCCCGTCGCCACGTCGTTGGGCGGTCAAGAGGCGACCCCTCGACAAAGCGTTCGCCGGATTGTCCTTGGACCGCACATACGCATACGAAGCCGTTAAATGGAGCTTTCGCAGCAATTGCAGGTGCCACTGAAGCCCAGGCTGTAAAGCCTGGGAGTTCGCCGTTTTCTTCTTGAGGACATGCCTGGCTGCCGTGTTGCCAACACGAATCGCAACATGGCCCCTCATATGATGTGCGAAAGCCACCAGGACGAAATAGACGGCACGCATCGTATCAGAAGCGATCATCGGTGGCGCGGCTTCCCATGCCTCACTGGGGACTCTGATTCCGCCGTTCTCCAGAAAAAGCATCGCTCCCCCGCCCATCTAGCGATGCATCGATTACCAAAGCGGAGGAGAGACTCGCCCCTACGGGGGGTACGACTGGGGCGCTGTTATCGTGGCAATTGGCCCGTCCTTGTCGAGCATCTCTGACCCGCTCTTGAACGTCTCTCGGTGGTACCGGAAGTCGACCATTAACTAATCCGGGTCCACCACGTGCTCCTGCAAAGCCGCCGGAAGGAGGAATTTCTCGTCTGACTGCTGGCCTCCGTTGCCCCAACGCCTCGTGCCTCGTGTTCACGTAACACGACTGGCGCCGCAATTCTGCGGAGGTGATCTTCAAGGCGTGAGACCACCCCTCCAACTGCAAAATCACACGGCCTTCTTGCATTCTGCCACCCATGCAGAATATCAAAACCTTAGGCAGAAAGGCTCGGTCCATCCGGCCGTTGGACGCAGAAACTTCTTCCCGCAATTCGGGAAGACGGCAGCGCACCAATTAGGCGATTCGCCACGATCCCTCCGCCCTCATCAGACGCCTTGCAACTCAACATCATCGGACTTCCCTGCCCATCCTTGGCGACCATACGGATTTGAGCCGACTGGCGGGTGGAGAGGTACACCTCCAAGACCCTTACCCAGACCTCACATTCCTCAGGGGAGTGCACCCCACGGGAGCCAAGGAGGGTTGGGCAGGTGAGGGCAGCGAAGATGTTTATGGATTTGTGGTTCTCAAGACGACAAGAGAACAAGAAAGACTCCAGAGCGCAAACCCACCCAACGATAGAGAGAGATACAATTCGAAACAAAACAAAGACAGACATAAACCGCTCGGCCTACTCATCTCCGCCGTCTAATCGTCCAACCGTGTCTCGCTACTGCTTCATGCACAGAAAAGAGCGGACAAGCGACGTACCCTTTCCGTACGCCGCACCGCGCTCTGCCCTCTCGCTGGCGTTGATACTCGTCCTCTCACCCCGCAGGGGGTGCAGGTTCTCCGTGCCCGGGAGCGTCGGCTGCACACACACCTATCACCGCCACACGCCAGCATCAGCCGCCGTCGCCCGCCTGCCCCGCCCGTCACGCACAGCGGTCAGGGAGAGAGAGCGGGTGTAGAGCACGGCAGGCAGGAAGGAACGTGTCGGAACGAAGGAGGAGCGCAGACGACGCGAGGCGCGAGTGTCCGTCGAGGGCGGCCCGTCCGGGTGGGGGTGCCTGTGGGAGAGAGGCAGGACCCGCACGGCACGGAGGAGAACGAGATGGAGAGAAGGAAAAAAGAACGAGACGCCAACCGAGCCGTCCGCTTCTTTGTTTGGTTTGGTTATTTTTTTTTACTATTATTGCTACCATACCTCGCTGAGCTCGCAGTCGGCCACGCCACCACCGCGGTGCATCACACGGCCTCACTGCCGCCGATGGTGTCTCCACCGTGGTGCGGCAAGGGAAGAAGACGCGGTGGTGCAGTCCGCCCGGTGCGGACTCCGCCGCTTGCTGCCATCTCAGAGCGGCAGGGGAAAGAAAGAAAAAAGAGATGCCTACGTGATAAAGAACTACCGGTAAGATAATCAACAGAAACAATGCTCGTCTGCTCGCGCGGCGACGCACACGGCTACTGCAGAAGTAGAATGTCCTCCAGCGTCGGCTGGCTCACGCTCACGTACGTGGTGGCGGGGATGCCCTCCGCACGCCCGCCCTGCAGCTGCGACACAACCGCGCAGATCGCAGGCAGGTCGCCGTTCACAAGCAGCACCATCGAGCACGGGTGCACCTCGCTCACCTCGCACGTGATCTCACGCTTGGCGTCGCTCTGCGTGCCCATCGCGGAAACCGTCTGCAGCACGTACTCGCGCACCTTCTCCACGAGGTCCTTCTCCTCGCTCTGCAGACGCACCGTGTTCGGGAAGAGCACGCTCAGCGTGTAGGACGCCTCCGTGTTGTACGCAGCCTTCAGCTCCTGCGGGGTGCCCACGCAGCGGAGGTTGCCGCGCACCACGAAGGCAACGCGGTCCGCCAGCGCCTCCACCTCGTCCAGCAGGTGCGTCGTCAGCACAACGGACTTGTCCACCGTCAGCCGCCGCACCATCTCGCACGTCTGCGCGCGCGCCACGGCGTCCATGCCGGACGTCGGTTCATCCAGCAGCACACTCGTCGTGTGGCCCACAAGAGCAATCGCAAGCGACAGGCGGCGCTTGTTGCCGCCACTCAGGGAGCCCGCCGCCTGCGTGCGGAACGGGGACAGGCCGAGCTCGCGCAGCAGGACAGGGACCTCCACCTCGATGTACTTCTCGCGGATCCCGCGCAGCCGCGCGTACAGCCACAGGTGCTCCTCCGCACTCAGGTTGCACAGCAGCGCGTCGTACTGCGGGCAGTAGCCCACGTAGGACCGGCTCGCAAGGCTCTGCACCGCGTAGTGGTTCACAAAGGCCTTGCCGCCCGTCGCAATCACTTCGCCAGCCAGAATGCCCACCGTTGTCGTCTTGCCAGCGCCGTTCAGACCCAGCAGGCCCAACACCTCGCCCTCGCGCACGCCGAAGGAGATGTCCTCCACCGCGGCGTGGTGCTCACCCATGAAGCGCTTGTGCAGGTGCTGCACCGCAATCCGGTCCGTCGCAGGTCCGGTCTCGTCCGCGCACACGCGCCGCTCCTCCGCCAGCACAGTGGGGTCCTGCTGCTCCAGTAGCGCGTGCTCCGCCGCATCCTCCTCGTTCGCGCTCGTGCAGCACTGCGTGAAGAATGCGTTCAGGCGCTGCAGACGCAGGTACTCCACGATGATCAACGCGATCGTGCACCCCACACCAACGCACGACATGTAGATCAGGCCCGTTCCGATGCCGCCAGTTGGAGTGCCTCTGGCGTTGATTTTCAGCAGCGCAAACAGGCTCGTCTTCACCCGCGTCGGGAACATCATGTTCGCCATCTCCGTGCCGGAAAGCACGTACATCGATTCGCCAAAGCAGACAGCAGGGAAAATGCGAAGGATATACGTCACAACTTGTGCGAACAGCAACGCCTGCTCCGCAATCATCGACTCCACTGTCACCCACAAGAAGCCAAACGTGAAGTTGATGCAGAACACAACCGACTGCGCAGAGAACGCTGATTTGAAGAAGAAGCTCATGAAGTAGCTCACGGGGATCGACGACACGCCGTAGAACAGGAACATCACAATCGCAGGGCCCACCGTATCCTTGCTTACGAACTCCGTGCGGTTGAAGATCACGAAGATAACAAAGGTGAGAATCTGCGTCCCAATGTAGCACGCCACGTCGAACATGAAGCTGCTCATCCAGTAGGCAAACACACTCATTCCAGAGAGCCACTGCATGTGCCGCGCACCCGACTCCTCCTCCTCCACAATGTACCCAATCGTGTTGGACGGGATGAAGATGAAAGGTATGATAATGAAGATGCCCATCATCACTTGTTTGCTGGTAGCTACCATATTCTTCTCAAACTCGCCAAGCTTCATTGGTGAGTTCACCACGGTGTGCTGCGGCACGCTCGCGCCAAACAGCTGCGTCCGCGCAAGGCGGTACAGCGCGTCCAGCGCCTGCGGCGCGGCGTGGCTCGTCGTGGTGTTGTGCATGAGCGTCGGAAGTATCTTTGGCATGCCTGCCTGGAACACCGCGCCAACGGGGGCAATCGCAATGTAGCGCGGCGAGGTGTGCGTGTCGATGTCCTCCATCAGGAAGTTGCTCATGTCGTACGTCGCGTTCGCCTGCCCGCTCGCGATGCTGCGGTAGTCCGTTTTGTAGTGCGAGCCCCACGCGCTGTCCGGCAGATCCGCGCTCAGGTGGAACGCATTCGTCACTGTTAACGGCCGGCCTATGTGCCGCACCTGCCCGCTGAAGTCCGAGTACGCCGTCATCACCTGCGACGGGTTTGTCGCGTATTCGGGGTACATCGTCATGTCCAGCCGCAGCGACGGTTGGTTCGGGTCGCGCACCAGGTTCACCAGCAGCGACAGCAGCAGGAAGATCACCGGCAGCAGCACCTGGTACACCAGCAGCTTGATGTCGCGCTGCGCGTAGTGGCACCGCTTCAGGAACAGCGCGCGGAAGTGGCGGCAAAACACCGCAGCAACGCCCACGTTCGTCTCGTACAGGTTCTCCGTCGACGACGGCGACAGCGGCGACTTCACCGCGGAGTCGCTCGACGCGGCCATGCCGGTCACCAGCTCCCCCTCCGCAACGGCAGCCATCAGCGGCCGCGTGCGCGTCACCGTGAAGAACACGTCCTCCAGCGTCGTCAGGTTCAGCGCAACGTTGCGCAGGCCGAGACGCTTGCTGTTGGCCTGGATCAGCGACAGCAGACCCACGCCCGCAGACCCCAGCAGCGTCATCGGGAAGCGGAACGACACCTCGCGGCCACGGCGCTCCGCACCCAGCACCACGCAGCCGTCCTCCCTCCCCGTCTGGCCCCGCTGCGCCGTGTAGCTCTCTGCGCGCACAAAGTCCACCAGCGCGGCCGCGGCGCGGTTCTCGTCGCTCGTCGTCATGCCGCCCTCCAGCAGGCACGTCACGACGTAGCCCACCTCCATCTGCGACTTCAGGTACATCGTCGAGCCCTCCGCGCACAGCAGCCCTTTGTTCACGATCAGCACGCGGTCCGCAATGCGGTCCGCCTCGTCCAGCAAGTGCGTCGAGATCAGCACGCTCCGCTTCGCGCGGGACCGATTCAGCGCGTCGTACACCGTCTTGCGGCCCCTGATGTCCATGCCCGCAGTCGGCTCATCCAGAAACAGCACCGACGAGTCGCCCACCATCGCAACGGCAACGCACAGGCGACGGCGCTGGCCACCGGACAGGTTGCTCGCCTTGCAGTGGCGCTTCTCCGTCAGCTCCAGGAGGTCCATCACGTGCGCCACCTTGTCCCGCACATCGATCGACTCGGCGCCCTTCATGCGTGCGTAGAAAGTGATGTGCTCCTCCACCGTCAGGTGCGACCACACGATGTCGTTCTGCGGGCAGTACCCGATGTTCTGCCGGCACTCGTCCAGGTGCTCGCGGGCGTCGTACCCACGCACGTACACGTCGCCGTTCGTCGGGCTCACCATGCCGATCGCCATCCCCATGATCGTCGTCTTGCCCGCGCCGTTCGGCCCCAGCAGCACGCTCACCTCGCCGGTCCGCATCGCAAACGTCACTCCGTCCAGCGCAACCACACGGTCACCGTTGCGGAACAGTCCGGTGAAGTACGTGTAGAAGAAGCCCACGATACCGCCGCCAATGTAAATCTTGCGCAGGCGGTGGAACACGGCGGCGATGGACGGGTCCAGCGGGTCCACCACGTCGTTGTAGTGCTCGATCAGCCGGTGCGTGTCCTCCTCCTCCTTCTTGCTCTTCTTCAGCGCACTGGTATTCGCAGACTCACCGTAGGCTTCCGAGCCCTCCGGCGTCTCGGGTGTCACAAGCGAGCCGCGGACCAGCGGCGTACCCATGTCGCTCATCTTGATCAGGGGGGCCTTCGGCTTGTGGAACATGTTCCACAGCGGCATCAGGAAGAAGAGCGGGTGCGCACGGCGGCCAACGGCGCCGAAGGAGACGCGATCCAGGTAGAAGCCGAGCAGCATCAGGATGCCGAAGGACGCCCACATCATGCCGATCGCCATGGAGTAGTCGAAGTAGCCCACGCGCGCCTGCGGCCATCCGTAATGCACCCCGGCAGACACGTAGTTCAGCATCATGGTGAACACCTCGGCATAACCCACGCACGGAATCAGGCAGCAGAAGATCTTCTGGATGTCTGTCATCCCGACCGGAAAAGAATACGACGGGATCGCGCACACGAACAGCACGAACGCGATGAACCAACTCGCCACGCGCGGGTTCTTGAAGATGGAGCTGACCAAGAAGCACAGCGCCGTGTTCTGCTGCATGAACGAAAAGTACAGGAGCACAAGCAGCCCGTAGTCCACGCGGCTGAAGAAGCCCACCTTGAGAAACATCGCAGCCAGCAGCGACGCGATGATGTCGATGATCAGCGTCGACGCGTACCAGCCAAAGAACAGGCAGGACGGGTTCAGGCCCATGATCAGCATCGCCTCACGGATGCCGTTGTGCTTCTCGCTCACAATCAGCATCACCAGGCGCGACGTCGGGTACAGGGCAGCCATCATCGCCAGCAGCGGCATGTAGTACGCCCACCTCGTCAGGAACGCGTTGTCGAAGTGCGCACTGGTCGGCATCGGAATCACCTCCGACCCGTACGGCGTCAGATACTTGCTGATGCCCTCCACGCCGGACGCCGCATCGGACGCGTAGGCGGCGGGGCCGACAACGGCGAACTTGCTCAGCGCCTCCTGCATGTAGAACTCATGCACGAACGTCTGGAGAGTCATGAAGCCGCTCGTCCAGTACAGCACATAGCCGGCGCTGCCGTCCGTCACCAGGCCGCGCGAGAACAGCGACTTCACCTGCCCCTTCGCGGTGTTCGCCGTCGCCGTGAAATTCATGCTGATCGTGAAATCGGTCTCCCCGGTCGTGGTCAGCGACGCGGAGGGGATGTCCACGATGCCCCACACGGTGTTCTGGTTCGCCGCCGCGTAGTCCTGCGCAGCGTCCAGCGACGTAAACGGCGTGCTGTGCAGCACCTCCCCACACATCGCACTCTTCTCGCGGCAGAACTTCATGAAGCGCTGCGCCACAGCATCCGAGTCGCTCGACACCAGCAGCTTGCCGTAGTGCGACAGACTCGCGCGCCCGCTGCGGCCGAAGTACGTCGGGTTGTCCTGGCGCGCGATCTGCGTCACCATGGCGGCCAGCGTGAGGTGTCCGTCCATCGAGTTCAGCGCAAGGGGGCCGCTGCCAAAGTACATGGCGTAAATGATGCCGCTCATCTTGCCGTACGACGCCATTGGGAAGCAGACCTCCTCCCCGTTCCCGATCAAACTCATGCACACACCGGTGGTCGCGTTCAACGTCGGACTGCAGGGGTACCACGGCACCTTCAGCTTCGAGCTCATCTTCTTGCATGCGAAGTACGTCAAGAACTCCGTCATGTTCAACGCAGGCGACGCAGCCCCGCCGTCGTACGTCGTCGCCGGCACAATCGTGCTCTCACAGCGCCAGTACGCAATCGACATAAGAATAACGAACAGGCATGGCAGCAGGATCTCCACAACCGTCGAGACCGGCGTCCGCCACCGCTGCAGGAACGTCTTCACGAGGAATCCATACAGCTGAATGAAGTACTGCCTCAAGAACGACATTGTTGCGTGTGTGTGTGAGTGTGAGGGGATGGCAGTGGGGTTGGGAAAGCGCGCTTGATCTTGTTGACGCAAGGGTAGTGGGCCTGCGGGTCTGCTACTTCAGTGGTCGTGATCTGATGATAGCACGCACGTTTCTTAGCACCTGAAACAGCGCGATAGATCACAAGAGAACTGGGGAAAGCGAGAAAAAGCGAATGCTGCTGCCGATCCTTTGATTGGGCCCTTGATGAGTCAGGCAGCGGTCAGCGCCACACTTCGTCGCGATCGAAATGGGCGGCTGCACAGAGAATTGTGGGGACACGTCAGCAAGGTACTTCAGCCGTCAACCTTAACAAACGATCCGAACGAGGGGAAAAGGCGAAGAACACTTCAACAGAAAAGAAATATTACTTGAAAAACACAAAAAGACGGCTTCCGTACTTAGTTTTTACGTAAAGAAGTCGGTGTTACTTGTACAACTGGATTCAGCCACGTGTGTGCGTACGGGAGAGCGTTGCAGAAACGCGCCTTGCTATTAAAAAGGCGAAACGCTGGTTAAAAATATATATGTGATACTAACAGTTAGATCACACGAGAAAAAAGGTCCACGTTCTGCTGAACGCAGTGTGCGAACAAAGTATCCAAAAGACGGTACACTAAAGCGGAAAGCCGTCGAATCGACAGTTCCTAAAAACGCCGACGCTTACGAGAAAAAAACAAAAAATTGTTGTAGTGGTTGTACTTTATTTGGAAGCACTTCACGTACTCAAAGCCAACAGACAAATATCGGACACCAGAAACCGAAGCTCTAATGGCGATACCTGCAGTGTGCGGTGTGTGTGTGTGTCTTTTCTCAGTGAGTGGTTGAGAAAGAGAGGTAGTGGCTGTGGTTTGTAGGCTTAGGTGGCGGAAGCACAACACTTGCGCTCTACTTGCTTCTTTCGCCTAGCAAAAAGGGTCACGTTTAAAGACGAAAGAGCGGACAGAGGTGCTGAACTATTTCTGCTTTGTCAACTTCTTCCGTCGCTTGGAAGACAGTGAGAACAGAGTTTGTTTTTAGTAAAAAGAGAAGACAAAGATAACGGTTTAAGAGCACTGGATAACAAACTTAAAGATGAATCAAGAGAGCGAAAGACGAAGAGAAATTTAAAAAAGAAAGTAGTTATGGTGTTTGCTTGTATATATTTTTTTTTGAAAGGAGTATTTGTAACTTTTTTGGATTGTTTCGGGTTAAACCGGAAGTTGGAGGCCGCAGAGAGCCTTAGATTTGAAGAAACGAAAAGGAAAGAGGACAGCGATGTCCTACATCAATCGGGTTGGTCGATACCGGCTACGCAGCTTCGAGTGCAGTGCACAGAAACTCGTGTCAAACGCTCACCCGACGCAGACAACGATCTCTCGAGGTGAAGCGGTGTCGCGGGGAGAGGAAGCGTGATGCACGGAGAAGAGGCGCCGATAGCCACGGTGCGTTCCTTTCTGGGTAGCGGGTACGAACGAAGCACCGAATGAATAGCAAATAATAAAACAAATATATTAAGAAAATAACAAGAGACAGAAACAACAATATGACGGCAGCTAACGAAGACTATTGCTTTTCGTATTCGGCTAGGAAAGGTAGCGGAGGAAAAACATAGACGTCTGGCGCACGAGTGGCGGCAGCGGTAACGGTGAAGTAGCGAAGGCGGTGGGAGGGGGGGGAGAGAATACGGCGCACCCATGTCAAGAGCACATCGTTCAAATAAAAAAAGAAACAAACCAAGAACACTCCCGATGAAGAAAAGGGTTTGAGAAGCAGGAAAAGTGTCGAAGAGGGAGGAGACCGGCACAAGAGTTAGCAATGCAACATGGAAAGGCGGCGCGCAGCCACGGCCCACCGCGATGGGGACGCAAGAAGAGCAGCAGCCAGGCCGCGGAAAGTGCGCGCAGATGCGTCGCTGCCGACCCCAACCGCAGCCGGCGGAGATCGACACAACGTCTGTTGGGAACGTGTAGCCTGTATAGGTTTCCACGGACCAAAAGGTTGACTACGAAACGCCTCCACTTGCTTTGAAAGGCGATCCAATCGCGAGGTAAGCGTAGCAACTTCGTTCTTCTGTACAGATCCTGTGGGTGAAGCATTTGTGTGCTTGTGTATGGTCTGCCGTGGTCTCTGAATGTGAGAACATAAATGGAAAGTACAACGCAAGGACGGACCTGTCGGAGCGCTGCTTACAAAACCTGCTCCTGCGTTCGACTCTGCTACAGATTCGAGCTGGGGGGAGCCCTTTCGCACAGCGATACTGCAAGCAGGCCAATTTCATCTCCACCACAATCGACAAGCCACTAGAGGCCTACGCTAAGTGCTTTCGGTCTAAAGCAGCGCCGATGCAATCAAAAGGTTGAGATTCAAAATAAACAAAGAAATAGTCGTGCGAAGCAGAGGAAGTGTGGAAGAAAGAGAAAGAGGTTCACGAATAAACAAAGAAATGAAAACTTCTGCGCGCGCGCGTGGAGATGCAGCCGTCAAACGTACGCGAAAGACCAATACCAGGAGCGGGCAACGGCGCCCAACAAGCGGTCCAACACGATGGCGACCCAGTGCATGGGACGCGGAGTCAACAAAGCAAAGGGCGACGAGCTGAACAACACATGTGCGAGAAAGAAAACAGTTCCTTCGTCACCCATTTGATGAAGAGAAGCGGGTAGCCTGTGCATGGTGCACGTGTTTATCTGTTCCGAATCCCACCCGTAGCAGCCGCAAAAAGGGGGCGGCACTCTCGTTAGCTCGTCAACCCGCGTCTTCAGCATCTGGCTTGGTGTCTGAGGTGTAATGCTTCACATCAGCGGAACTTCAGCATCAGATAGAGAAGCATGAAGAACACAATGACAAAGAGTGCGAGAATCCACATGTGCTTGAAGCTGCCCCAGCCAATCTTGTCCAAATTAAGCATAGTTTTGCGCAGGGAGCCTTGCGCGCTCCGAAACGTCAACTTCAGCTTCTCCAACAAGGCGTTTTGCTCTCGCACCTCATCGCCGAGCTTCGTGAACCCTTTTTTCGTTCTGCGCATGTCGGCTAAAAGAGCCTGCATGAGAGCGTCGTTCTCCTGCTCCTGCGCGGCGTTCGTGTGGAGGGGTGCAGAAGGGCTCGCGGCGTTGCTGCGCGGCTGCAGCGGCATCGGCGAGGACGAGGCGCCGTAGGGACTGCCGTTCTCCTCTTGTGGGTGCCCGTCTCGACGCCGAAACAGTGTGCTTTGCGGCTGAATGCTATTCATTTTTTTGGTTATTGTTTTTGCTTCTGTTATTTGTTTATTCTAAAGAGAGAGAGAGAGAGAGAGAGAGAACAGAGCTTTCAGGCAAAGATGCCGATTCGGTTTTTTCGCATCTTTTTTCTTTACTTCGTCGGGTATCGCGCGTCCCCACCTGATGTTGGAGAAACCACGGTGCTGGCAAGGTCGACGTGTGAGATAGCACGTTGTTGTTCGGATACAATGCGTGCAGATGCCCGTCCGCATCAAACTCCAGCAACACGTCGATTCTCTCCTCCCTGCGCTCTCGAGTGGAGATACATAGGAGGGGGGAACTGGCGCTTCAACTGACAAGCAGCTGACCTAAACTGTCAGTCCCTCCTCCCCCTCCCCCTCCCGCACAAGCAACAGCAGCAGCAGCTCGGGCAGAGAAGAAGAGGACGGGGAAAAAAAGGTGCTTATGATAATTGAATCCGTCTTTCATTCGATGTTCTGTGTGTGCGTCAGTAGACAAAAGGAGACATCATTGACGCAAGGCCGGTTCACCAGTGCACAACGCCGCTCCTCAGTACCTTGCTCCTCTTAGCACCCCGTCTCGTCGTCTGACTGCCTTTCACGGGTCTTACCCTTTCGCTTTTCCTCTCCTTTTGCTTCTTTTTCATCGTCATCAAAATCTGAAATAGATTCCTTTTCTACAGCAGCATGTTCTGCTGCAACCCCCAAGATGAAGGAGAACTTCAACTGGTCGGTGAGATCTTGGAAAGAATGTGTGAACGACGCGGCCATGCATGCTCTCTCTCTCTTACTCGCACCCTCAGCAGCTGCGTCAACTACAATTCGAATGCAGTCGCACGGTGTCCATCTTGCTCCTGGACATCCTCAGCGAAGTGCGCAGCTGCTCCAGGTTACGCGCGAGACACCTACGCAGTCATCTTCGTCCTCTCGTATCAGCTTGTAAGAGTCGGAAGGTGAAGCGTGATCAACACTCATGGGGGAACGGCAAAAACAGCAGAAGTAAAGGAGACGGAGTATGGAAACGGATACCGAGTCGAATAGGCCATCATTTCTCAACGGACTTGTTTTCCGAACACGTGCTCACGTGCGCCTTCATGGCAGGAATGTTCGCCAACGCCGCCCCGCACCAGAGACACCTCATATCCTGCTCTTCCATCTGGCGCAGTCGTGCTACGTCTTGATTGATCGTTACACGTCCGTGGCGCTCCAAATCGTCCACAACGCGATCGCTTGAAAGAAAGAAAAAGGTGGCGAAGCTGTTGTAGTGCTTCTTGTTCTTGAGACAGACGCTGTCCAGATCCATCGACAGGACGTGCAGGTGCAGCATCGGCAACGACGGGAGGGCGTGAAAACCGGAGATAAAGCGCCGATTCCCGTAGAGCTTCTGAGAAGTGGTCTTCAAAAAACGCACGTACTCGTTCCCCACGTGGATCATGTGCTTCAGCAGCGGCACATCTTTTTTCGTGAGCGCGTCGAGGGAGACAAGGCGCAGCTCCAGCGGCATCACCAGACAGTGCACCATGGACTTGGGGAAGGCGTCGTTCACCAAAATACACGTTTCGTCCTTGTACAGCAGCGAGCTCCCGGCCGCCTGTTTTGTGTCGCCGGGTCGCAGCAGCGGGTACGGCTTAAAGGACTGAGGTGCCAACGCGACATCGGCCGACGACAACGACGACGACGGCGATGCCGGTGCGGATTTATATGTGACGGTGTTGGCCGACTTTTGGGCCTTTTTGACCACGTTGATGAGAAATGGAAGCTTGGTGCGCGGGCTGCTGCTACCACCACTCGTGTGGCCCTTGCGATCTGCAGCCGCGCCTGCCCGGCGCAGAAGGCGAGACATCTGCATTTGCAGATGAAGGTGCAAATCCTCCGTAGCAAAGACAGTAAAAGGGGGAAAATAGGAAAACAGTGAATTATTTTGTTGTTGCTTGCGATGATAACGCTTGTCTATGAGATGTCTCAGCGACCTATGAAGGGTGCATCTATGGGTTTGAATGAGAGGCGCCGCGAAGGAGAAAAAAAAGAGAATAAGGATAACAGTGATGCGGCAGCCACGTGCGCACACGCTCGGGTCACAGTCCACACGCTATTACACCAGCACGAAAGTGGTTCATGAAGTTTTAAAATAAAGAAAAGAAGAAGCAAAAGGCAGATCTTTAGGGGTACTAGGTGTGCGTTTCTGCCGCTTGAATCGTCACTTTAGCATGTTACTCCATCGAAAATCAAGTGTGTCTCTTCTGTGGCGGAGGGAGGGAGGGGGGATCGATGAATTGATTCCGCTGACTTCGTGAACGGCGCGTGTGTGTCGCGGAAACCGCCATCAAGAGCGTGGCATACGCTAGGTGTGCAGCAAATTTCGTGGCACGCTGCAAGAGTGAGAGGCACGTTCGCGCAATTCACGTCTCTGACGCTCAACTCTTCGATCGACTTTCTTTTCCTTATTGATCTTGAACCGTCATTCACACGGTCTTGGCGACACGTGGGACATGGAACAGACGTGTTTCGTCCCTACATTTTAGGAAAACAAATAGTAAAAAAGATATCCTTGGCAAGAAGAGGGGAAAAAGCGGCCCATCACAGCCTTCCGCTACCCTGCGCATTTATACTTCACCTTTAGCTACTGTTCTTCTACACTGGGTTTTCTGCTTTTCAAGCCTTTGCAGCAGCCCACGCTCAGCTCCCTGCAAGGCACAGAAGACGCGCAGCCTTCGTTGGCACGACATACATTGAGACTTTTTTTATTTCTGCCACCGTGCTACGCTGCGCTGCTCACAACTCTTTTTATAACGTATCGTACGCGGATAGCTACCACGTCACCTGAACCTCAGTGGAAGGGGTTGAAGAGTGACCCTTTCTTCCTTCTCTGAGGCAAGGCCCAGAAAAGTGGGGATGTACAACAACACGAAGGGCATGTGGGTGCAACAGGACACTTACGGAGGGAAAGAAAGCCACACATGACAGAATAATAATAATAAAAGAAGAACTAAAATAGAGCTCTACCTTTGTCGCTACGGATTCCACCGCGTCTCACAAGCCCAACGGTACATGTAAATACATAAAAGAAAGGGGGGCCTAAGCGCACAGCAACGCTGATACAACCCACATAGAGACGCCTGTGGTTAGCGCGCTAATGATCAGTGTCACCACCCAGCCCGTCACCACCTTCGTTACGATGCCCCACGATACACCGCCAAGTTTGGCGTCCAGCACCCCGCACCCGATAGCTGCGCCGATCTGCGACTGCGACAGCGAAACGGGAATGCCGATGCCGGTGAGGATCATTGTGACGAGGGTGCCACCGGTTTGGATGCACCACCCCCGCGCCGGCGTCACCGTCACCAGCTCCATGCCGACCGTCTTCATGAGGCTCGCACCGAGGCCAAACATGCCAATGGCGATGCCCAGCATGGCCGGCAGCACGGACCACCGCGAGCTCAAGCCCGGTGTCTCCAGCTCGTGATCCGTGAAGGCGTCGTACAAAATGACGAAGGTAGCGGTGGCGTTGGCGCCCGCCACGGCGCCGTGGACGAAGCTCGACATGCTGCCCGCCACCACCTGCAAGCCGGTGAAGAGGTACTCCGCACGTGGGTTGAAGGGCTTGATGAGAATTCCACCGAAGCGGATGGGCTGCATGGGGTGGTCCATGTCCCAGTCGTCCTCGCCGAACTCGTCCTCGCTGTGCACGGAGGCGGGCGTCCTCGGGTCGACCATCTCCGCCTCTCGATAACTGCTTTTGGAGACGTTCGTGTTGTTCGTGCTGCCGTAGTCGTCCACGGCGGCCGTGTGCAGCGGCCACGTCTCACGCTCCTCCTGGTTCGACGCCTCGACGTTGTGGCCTGGCAGGTAGCTCACCTCGCTCATCGGAACGGAGCTCACACAAGCGAAGTTGGATCCGGAAAGCTGCGTGTGCGGTGCGGGTGACAACGTCCGCGAGGTCCGCACCGGGGCAAGGCGCACCGCCCCGCCTTTGTGCACCACCGGATTGTCTGAGGCGACAATGGAGGACAACACAAGCGAGGCTTCCGTCGCGAGGTTGGAGCCGGCTCTCGGGTGAGGGTCCTGGATGTGCACTGCCGCCTCCGACGTCGGCACCACCTCCATGGACACGGAGCTCGTTGCCAGCAGGTCGTGCGGCTCTGGCAGCGCGGATGACGATGACGGTGGAGGTGCAGGTGCGGGCGTCGCGCTGCGTGTCGTCGCATTCGAGAGGCCACTGGTGCACCGCTTCGGGGGAACGCCCTCCGCCCCGCTGTCGTGCTTCGGCTTGAAGAAGGATAAGTTTTTCAGCTCCTCCGACTTGCGCCTGCTGGCGGCCGGTTCCACCGGTTCAGTGCGCAGCGCCTCACTCTCCCACACAAAGGAGCGCGCTTCCTGCGCGGCCTCCGCGACCTGGGGAAAGGCGAAAACGGTGGCCAACCAGCAGAAGAGAAAGATAAAGGCGAGAAGGATGAGGTACTGTGCAGCCAGTGGCACGTAGGCGGCAAAGGTCAGCGACATGATGGGCGGCGCCTCAATTAAAACAAAAAAGAAGTCCACCAACAAGGAGGAGAAGAGGCAGTACGGCAGCACCTTCAGCGCCCGCTCGAACGAGCGCCCTTTCTTCTTGAAGATGTCGCGGCGCATGTAATAGAAAATGAGAGCCGTCACCGCACACGCGACGAGCGGCGCGGCGAGCCACGAGATGACAATTACGACCAACCCGCTCGACTTCACATACGTGAAACCACCCGAGGCAAAGATGGCAAAGCCGAGGATGGAGCCGACGACGGTGTGGGTGATCGAGACAGGGAGGCCGAACACCGTCGACAGGTACAGCCACAGCGCCGCCGCGAAGGTGGCGCAGGTCATGCCGACCACCACGACATCTTTGTTCCTCGCAAAAAGGGCGCCGTCGACGATGCCGTTGCGGATCGTGCTGCTGACGTGTCCGCCCATGAAGGCGGCACCGAGCAGCTCAAAGACGGTGCAGTAGATGATTGCCTGTCGCATGTTGAGAGAGCCGCTGCCCACCACCATGGCGAAGTTGGCGGAGAGGTCGTTGGCACCGATGCCGACGCCGCAGAGGAAGGACAGCAGGGTGCAGATGCACACCAACGGCAGCGTGGTGTCCACTTCCAGCTGACAGGTTGAAATGGCCATGACTGCGACTTTCCTAACTCCCTCTTCTTTTTATTTGTTTCCTCGCTCTCTCCTTCTGCGATGGCAGGCCGTTAACCCGATGTGTGCAAAAGAGCTGGCTGCGCGCTTTTGGGGGGGAGGAGGGGTAATGGAGATGCAAGTGCTAAGGGAAAAGATGCATTGATCGATCGCCTGCAACTCGTGCACCGACACCGGGTGAGTCCGAATTGATCGCGCGCTAACTAGAGCGCAAGAACACAAAATAAGTCCTTACGCGAGTCCCTTTTAACGACGGAGGAAAGTAGCGACGGATCAGTCGTGTGCTGTTTGAACCCGAAATGCGAAAAGAAAGCGAAGAACAACGCAATGGGGAAACGGGCTGCCGGAAGTCGCGCTTTTAACCCTGCCGTACTCGAATCTCGAGACCCACAATTAAGGTAGTAAATACATACATATATATATATATATATACTGTTACGTACGCTAGTTGGGAAACTAATACCCACGCGACGAAGAAGTAGATGGGAAAAGGCCAGAAGAAAAGGGGGAAAAAAAAAAGCAATGGTGAAAAGGAAAAAAGAAGGCGAAGAAGACAGGAGGCGTTGGGAATAGGTAAGAGCGTGTCGGGGAGCATTCAAACAACGTAGCATACCTTACCGAATGCAGCTGTGCCGAAAGCGCGTGTTCACTTACATTAGGTCCTCGGCAGCGGCAGGTACCGAGAAGTTGACTAACGGAAACTGGCAAGTTACTGGCTTTGCAGCCCCACCTATGTTTTTGTTTTCTACAAATGAGAGAAGCACGGTGGTTTGACGAGAAGAAGAATGCTCCTCGTCGTTTGCTTCGTTTTCATCCGCCTTCTTTTCATGGGCGGAAGAGGCGGCTAACGAATGCAGCTCGCACCACACTCGCCAGGAAAAAAGGCCGCTATGTAATTCGCAGTTTTTTACTTTTCTTCTTTTGCTTCTATTAAGATAAGGTTGAACTGCAGCTCTGATTTTACAGTCAGCTAAGAGTACATCGGCAAAGGGAAAACAAAAACATTTCATTCTTTTCTTCTCACCAGAGGTGGCAAGCTCATTCATGGTAGTGTCTCCGCTATCAAACGCCCTTGACAGCCGAGGGGACACACACCTGCACACCTTTCTGTTCTGTTTTTTTTTTAATAAGAGAGGAAAACAGATGAGAGAAAAGCGACGCACTTTTCAGTGCACACAAAACATCGTATGTACATAAGCCGGGCTGCGCACCAGACCAGCCCAGCGCTTTCTCTCCCTCTCTTCCCTCCTCTCTCACCATCAATTCTATCTCCCCACCCCCACCCCGGGCGCGCCCATACGGGATGGGGGACGCGAGAGACGCACAAGTCTTCTTCACTCTTCACCCTCACATTGCTTTTCTTATTGGACTCATTCTTCGTCTTCTTCGTCCTCTTCGTCGGCCTCCTTCGCGGGCCGCGGCGGCGGAGGGGCGTAACGGAGCTCCTCGTCCACGGTGCAGTCCCGCTCACCGTCAAACTCGCCCGGCTTCTCGGCGTACTCGTCGCAGCAGGGCGGAGGTAGCGGTGGGGCGTAGTAAGCCCCTTGCAAGTCCTTCAGTCCCGTGCCGCAGTACATCATCTGGTACGACGCCCCAGGTCGGCCCGCGGTCGTCACGGCGTACGTCGCGGCGCCGGGCCAGAGGAGAGACTTCGCCACGTACACGGCCGTGGTGCTGCCCTCGCCCAGATAGGCCTTGCGAAAGGTCCAGGCTGGGATGTGCGCCCGACTGTGACCCGGGTAAGTGAGCGCCGCATCCAGGCTGACGGAGGAGAGAAACGGCGCAATCATCTCCGGCGCCGGCGGTGGTGGCGGCGGTGCGGCTGCCTCCCCGCCCTCGCCGTCGTCGCCGTCCTCGCCCTGTACGTCTTCCTCCTCCTCGGGCGGCGGCGGCACCGTGACACGGCCGCAGTTGAGCACCGTCGGAGCGATGTGCGCCCAGCCCTTTGCCTGCATCAGCTCCTCCTTGGCGTAGCCCCTAAACCACCCCTCCACGGCCGCCACGGCCTCCGCGTCTTCGTCGTCCGGCTGCTCCTGCGGAATCAACGGGGGGACGGCGGCGTAGGCCGGCACGGAGGTCGGAGGCGGCCGCACCTTGCCGTCTTCCTCCTCCTCCTCCTCCGGCTCTGGGATGGCGCCCTCCGTCGTGTACATCTGCGTAGGAGCGATGCGGCAGGCGCTCGTGATGCGGGCGATCTGCGCACGTAAGTAGTGCCTCTCGCAGCCCAGAAAGCGCGGGTGGCCGTGGACGGGGGCATCGAGATTGCCCGAAAAGCGGCACCGCAGCTGACGGGCTACCGCGACGTGGTGCGGCGCCACATCGGGCAGCCGCGTCCACGTCATCGGGTCGGCGCTGGTGGAAACGTAGTAGCAGAGGCTATTCAGGCCAGTTCCGGCCTCCTCCGCTGGGGTAGAGGGACGTGGTCCGCGGCGGGGACGGCGGTGAGCGGCGGAAGTGCAGAGAACATCGGCGACCTGCGACACAGGTGCGTGCTCGTCGCCGTCGCCGTCGTCCTCCTCTTCCTCCTCGTCGCCGTTCAAGGCAGCGATCTCCTGCACGCGCTCCGCATCCACCTGGCACTCCGCCACGTAGTAATCCGCCTTGCTGCCCGTCACGACGCCCCAGAAGCGTACCGAAGCGAGCGGCTCTGCGCGGATGAGCTGGCGCAGACCGACCAGCAGCCGGTACGCGTCGCTCGGCGGCAGACCCAGGCCGACCTCGTTGAAGTGCCTTTGCTCGGTGGTGACGTCGCTGAGGGTGCCAGGGTGGTCGGCGAGGTCCGCGCCGGGCTGCCCCTCTTCCATATCCGCCATGTCCTCCTCCTCCTCCTCCTCGCCGTCGGCGCGACGTGGGCGACGCGGTGGCTTCGGTGGTGCGAGGGCGGTGTTCGTGTTGGCGGCCCACCGCGCGTTGCTGAAGGAGTCGGCCGGCGCCGCGGTGCGGGCGGTGGGACGGGGATCGGCGTACATCACCCCCTTCATAGGCGGCACCGCACTGCCGGTCAGAATCTGATTCGACGCGGCCTCCATCGCCTCCAACGCGTCGGCCGGACGCTCACGCACCACCTGCGCGAGAACTTGCGTCATGTGTCCCCACAGAGGGGAGTGGCGGATTTCGTCCGCGCTGACACCAGCCATCGTGCGCTTGTTTGTTGTTTTGGGGGGTTTATTGTTTCTTTACCCTTTGTGTGTGTGTGTGCTCAGCCCACTAACGACTTCAGACACGTTTGCAGCGAGCAGAAGTCTGCAGTGTAGATGCTCCTTTAATATTATTATTATTACCCGTGATGAAAGGAAGCGGGAGAGCGTATTGTCGGCGACGTCATGGGCAGGACGCACAGGAAGAGAGAACAGCAGGAATATTAAAAAGAGAGAAAATGCATATTTGCATTGAGAGACAATCCGCTGGAGAGAAACAACGACGTCTTTGAAGACGGTAAACTGGGCGTCTTCGGCAGCGCGTAGTGCACCGGTGTGTGACGCAGTCAAGGCGCGTAGAGTCCTTCAAAGACAAGAAAGAAGTCAAGAATGCCACCGCCTAAACGTCAATGTGTATTCGCCGCTTCTTGAATGACAGAGCGTTGGTGATATCTTTAATACTGTTGGTTGTGGATCCTTCTTGAATTCTTTCTTCGTGACATTGCGTTGATTTTGACGCTCATTTCAAAAAAAAAGAAAAAAGAAAAACTGTTGTGAATGAAAATCCCCTCTTCTTCTTTTCTAATACACGTGCCGCTGGGGAGAAAAATATATATCTCGATAAAAAGGTGAGAGCGAATGAGCAGCATTCAATAAAACGCAATGCGGACGAGTCGGTCACCTCCGTCAGAAATCTCCCTCAACAACGAAGAAAGCCTTTGGTGCAGATAAAAACCAGTTTGGCTCTCACCACGAAAAAAAAAGAAGAAGAAAGAAGACTGTACAAATGATCCACGCACACCCTTTATCAGGTTTAGCACCTGCCGTGCCTCCTTGCACCAGAGAGGCATCCGATACTAGCAAGCAGCAACAATAAAAGCCCTTCTCCACCTCAAGCCAGAACGATTACGTTGACTTGGGATCTCGCAGCACGTCGAACTCACGGTTCGGGTGCAGCGGCTTCTCCAGATTGCGCAGCGGCGACTTCCACGCGCGGTCACTGTCTAACACCATATAGTTCTGGAAGTCCTCGGGCACCGGGTTCACGCGTGCCTCGTACTGCATCTCCGACTCGTATCCCAGCAAATTGTGAATGAAAGAGTCGTGGCCCATGCCCATGTAGAGACAGCAGGTGACGAGGAGACCGAGGCCAAAAATGCGCACCGGAGCCCAAAAAAAGGCCTGTCTGCCCAGCTTATTGCGATCGGCTCGGGTGTCGTTAAAGCGGACCTGCATGATGCCGCGCCAGCTGCGCGTGCGGCGTATGATGGGGCGCGTGGTGAGCGAGTTGTACCGCGAAAAAGCACTCTTGACTGCCATCTGCGAAACGGAACTCCTAAAGTTGTCTACGCTGGTTATGAATGATGTCCAACGCTTTTCTATATGCGCGGTGCTGCTGTGAAGAAACGGAGAGGGGAGAAACAAGAAAACAAACTTGAAAAATCGGTGATGACTCCAGTGAAAACGTGTCTGCGTCTTTCGCCACCTCAGCTGAACACCTAAGTCAAAAATCAGCTTAAATGTGAGGAAGCAAAGAGAGAGAGCCCCGAAAAAAAAACAGCCAACAAGCGCTTTTTCTTCCGACCCCGTCCTTTGAAATTGCCACCGCAGCTGATAATAGTCGTTGCCAAGCGCTTTCCTTGAAGGCGCAAAGAGAGAGGAGGGAGGAAAAATGTCGAAAAGATTCTCGGAAGAGAGATAGAGGGAGAGGCACAAACGTAAGATTACCAACGCTCACAGGCACAGAAGAAAAAGAAGGCGAAAAGGGAAAAGCGGTGAAGACGCGAGCCGCGAAACACGGACATGAAACAAAACACTGCGGTCTTTTACATCGCAGTGCAAGGCTGCTCTACAGCAGCAACATATCACATACGGTACCTTCCTTCAAAAAGTGATTGCCACTTTTATTTCCTTCTCTTTTTTTTTAATCGACGGTGGCGCCGCTGCCCCTCAGAGTTAAACATGAGTCTTTACGGTGAACAAGAAGACCGATAAAGCCGCCGTGCTTCCTTGGCGTTGTTTCTTTCCCGAGAAGCCTCCGTACCTCCATCGCGTGTGTGTGACTGTATGTGTTTGGTTGTTTGGACTCTCTGTAACACCTTCGGAAGGCCGTTAACTTAATTTAAAACAAAACCTCGTAGAAGTACAGAAGTATTAATCGACAACTTGAATACGCGCGCCAGAGCAATTCGCCCTCTACTATTACGTGTTAAAACTACGATTGAGTCATACAATCGTGGAGTTGAAAACAACTCTTTTCGCGGTTCCCAGACCTCGTTCCACAGCCACAGAACTTCCCGGCAAAGACGGCGAACAGTAAGGAGCAGGGACAGGACGACAGCACTTACCTCCTGCTCTTCCCCGCCTTCGCCTTGGCGTTCTTCTTTGCCTTCTTACCAGACGGCGCACCCGTGCCGGACCTCGTCGCGGCAACAGGGACCGTATCTGCGTCGTAGAAGTGCTCCTCATCGTCGTCATCGTTGTCCTCCATGGCATGCGAGGTGATGAGGGTTATGTCATCGTCTTCATCCTCCTCCGCAACCTCAGCTGCCTTACCCTTGGCTTTTCTGCCCGCCAACGGCTCCGCTCGCGCGCGCTTCTCTGCGGGCGCCGACGCCGCAGCAGTCCTCTTGTTCTTCTCCTCCGCCGCACGCTCTCGCTTCACCTTCTTCTTCTTCTTCCCCTCTTGTTGGCCGCCACCGCCGTGTCGTCCTCCTCCGCTTCCTCTTCCTCTTCCTCAAAGTCCGGGGCGGCGCCCATCTCCGCCGCCACCGAGGTGCCCCTGAAGAACGTCTTCTTGTCCTTGACACCGTAGCGCTCCATGAAAGCGTCCTCGTCGTAGTCGTCTTCGGCTTCCGCTGGTGGCAGCTCCGCCGCCAGTGGCACGCTCGCCGCATCACCGCGGTCGACGCGCAGCACGCACCCGCGCAGGCGCGAGCCGTGGTAGCGATCCAGTGCGTAGGCCGCGTACGCAGGCACGGCGAACTCGATGTGCGCGATGCCGGTGGAGAGGTGCGTCTCGGGGTGCACGAGGATCTCGCACTTGCGGATGGCCCCGCACGGGGTAAAGTGCTGCCGCAGCTGCGACTCCGTCACGTCCTCGCCAACGTTGCCGACGTAAATATCCTTCGGACCGTCGTCCAGCAGGTTGTACTTCTCCGTCCGGCCGGTGACGTTGCTGCCGGCGCCCGACGCTGATGCCGCAGTGGCCTGGACAGCGTTCTCGCGACGCCGCACCGCGGCTGAAGAGGGAGTGGAGGTGGAGGGGGCAGCGGACGACTTCACCGGCGCCATGCCGAGTGGGACTACCGTCAGCTCCTCCTCCTCGTCCACTTCGTGGCTCGCAACGGCGGCCGGGTTCTTCGATGCACTGGCACCCCCCGCTGCAGCCGCAGCCGCCGCTAAGCCACCACGTGAGGGCCCGGTGCCACCGTGGGAGAAGGGAAGCGAGCCGGGCGCTGCTGCCTGTGCCGCGCTGATGCGGCGACCTAAAAGGTGAAACCCGTCCAAGAAGGTGATTGCCGGCGCCACATCCGTCTCGGACTCAAAGGTGAGAAAGGCCTTGCGGTTTTGCGAGGTCATCTTGATCGCCTCAAGCTTCTTCTCCAGCTGCGGGGCGACGTCGCGTAGCACCTCACGAATAATCTCCGGCTGGGCCACCTTGGCCAGGTCCGTCAGCAGCACCTGACGAGTGAAGCTGTCCTTGCCCATATCCTTCATGCCGCCAATGTCCTTCATCTTCTCCAGGTCCTTCGGCTTCGGCTCCTCGACGCGCAAGGCACGCCCCAGGAACTTGCGTCCATTCAGCACACGCACCGCCGTCGCCACGCTGTTGGGCGACTGCAGAACGAGAAACCCAAACCCCTGGCCGGGCTTCTTGATGAGCCGTAGCGGCTTGCCCACCTTCCAAGCCGCCGCGAACTGCAGCACCTCCTCCTCCAAGGTCGGCTTGCCCGGCTCAGGGGTGTAGGTGTAGGGCAGACCGTCAAGGAACACCTTCGTGTTCAGCTTCCGCGGTAGCTCCGTGCCACTATCAGTCACGGTGGTGATGACACGGGTGGGGCCGTCGCTCTTCTTCTCCTCGCGTGCGTCTTCCTCGGCGTTGCCGTCGTCGTCGTGTCGCGGGGCACCACCGCCGCGTGCAAAGCCGCCGCGGCCGCGCTGCTGGGCGTACGCCCCACCGCGACCGCCCCGGAAGTTGCGATCGGCGCCGCGGCCGACGGCACCACCACGACCAACGCGAAACCCACCGTCGCCACGACCACCGCGGAAGCTACCGCGACCGCGAGACAGCCCACGATCATGTCCACGGCCGCGGTCCTCGCCTCCGCCCCCGCGCGCGGAGCTCGGTGGCACAAAACCGGCGTGACCTTCCTCCTCCGCTGCAGCCGCTGCACCACCGCTGCGGCGCGCACTCACAGCCACCGGCGGTGCGTCATCGTCTTCACCGCTGCGGTGGTGTTGGTGGTGGTGATCCGCGGTGGCACCTTTGAGGGAGGAACGACGCGGTGCGGAGGTGGCAGCGGGCGACTCCTCCTGCGCCGCCGCAGGGGCCCCGCGAGAAACAACCGGGAAGGCGGGAACGGCGGAGGTGCGCTGGGCGGAGGGGTGTGCACCGCGACCGCGACCGGCACCGTTGCCTCGACCCCGTCCACGAAACATAGAGTTCAAAAAAGAAAAACACGAAGTAAGATATATGTGTGGCGAGTCTGTGAGCTTGATGCGCGTGAGTGAGATAGCAGTTCGACACTACGGCAGAAAGACTAGCCAGTGTTACTTCCGTGTGCGTCTTGCAGTGAGTAAAGCAGCACGCTAATAACGCGCACACGCACACACAGGTTCCTTTGTGTGTTGGAAAGCAAACTGAGCAGCGCGCAATGCACGGTGCAATGGGAAACGCCAACGCACACAACCAATGAAAACGAGAACACCAGGAGAGAAGGAAGGGAAGAGGGAGATTGAAAATAACTTAAGAAACGAAGAATCAACTTGCAAAACGCAAAAAGCTGTTCAGGCAATGATACGCTGACGATGATGGTCATTTCTCTGGCTAACATGGTCTTTGATACACTGCATATTATTCGTCGCCATCAACTACATTGCTGTCCTCCTGCACGAAGCAGCATGTGCGCTTGTCAACAACCGTTATCTGCCTTAAATAGAAGAGCCGTGCATCTTGTTCATGCATTTCGTTGAGCCTTTACCTAGAAACGACGGAGTCGGTCCACTTGCGTGTTGGCACGCACACCATGCAAAAAGAGAAAACGAAACGAAAAATAGCGTGATTGATTTTGCCCTGAAGAGAGCTGCATCATCACCATTTGTGCCTGCGTGCGACCCTTCAAGCCTTGCGTTTGCTACGTGATGAACACGCTATTTGCTTTTGCGCACGCACAAACACACGTAAACACCGTACAAGAAAAAAGGCTGCGCAGTGTGTGTGTGTGTGTGCTTTGAAAGCAGAGCCCACCAGAGACGGAGGAAATAGAAAAGAGAAGTGCTGACAACTCAAAGAACAGGACTTGACCACAACAACACAAAGCACAGGCAAAAAGTAAGATCGAAGTAGACGACGGCAGCGACAAGCGGACAAGGAAGAAAAAAAGGGCAAAGTCAGCACACGACGTAGGCAAGAAGAACAACGGAGAAGAACATGGAAGACGCTGGTCAACATGGCCAAGTATGTTTTTTTTTTGGTAGAGATACGAAGGCGTCACCCCCTCCCCAGACACAAACACAGTGCACCTCACCAGTTGCCCGCCTCATGCCACGCGCGGAAGTTCGACACATCGACAAAGAGCGGGTTTGTGGCGTCCTGGTTGGACCACGGCTCGTCCGCGATGGTGTCCAGCATCAGCTTCGTCACCCGCTCCACCGCCAGCCGGCCCACACGCCGCTCGTACTTGTTCACATCTGCGGCTGTGTCTAGGGCGTCGCACAGCCGCTCCGCCAGGCGCCACACCATGGCGTAGGAGATGTAGTTCACCTGCATCTGGGTGCGCAGGAAGGGCTGCGCCATCGCCTTGACAGCCTCGTTGTCGTGCGCCACCTCGCACGCCTGCGCGTAAAATTTTTCCCACTCACTGCGGAACTCGGGCGTGCATGGTTTCTTCATGGACGGGAAGTCCTTCAGCACACGACCCCACCAGTGCTCCTCCATCGCCCCCTCCTCCATCAAGTCCTTCAACACCACCGCCGCGTCCTTCGCCGCGGAGGCGGCCAGCGGCTCGGCCTTGTGCGTCGCAATGCCCCGCAGCGGCTGGTAGTGGTCCTTCTCCAACGGACTAAAGCCTTCTACGTGAAAGATGTTGGAAGCGTCGTAGGCGATGCCGTTGGGGTTGCCGGTAAGACTGGCTGCGGCGCTGGAGGCCTTGTTCACGACGTACCGGGTGTTGTCCACGCGAGGGAGCATGTCGCCTTGCGCGTAGGCCTGCGTGCGGCCGGTCACTGTTGCCCCCCAGTACTCGATAAAGCGCTGCTGCGAGTAGACGCATGCGAGGGGACCGGTAGCGGTAGTGCTGCGCCTGCGCAGCGCACTGGAGGCACCCGTGCGGAGTAACATGGAGACAAGCGGATGCACTTGCGTACCGGCGTGTGGTTGGAAATACGAAAGCGGTTGGAAGCACTGCGCAGGGCTACTTCTCGTTAAAGAGGAGCCGGAAGTTGAAAGGCTGAACGCCGCTACACAAACCTTCTAGAGTCAACGATAAATGTATATAAACACAAAGAGCAGAGGTGCGTAGAATGCCGAGCGGGAAAAAAACCTGTATGTGTGTGTACTTCACTGATTGCGCTACAGAACAAGAAAAGTGACTAAATTGCTATAAGGCAGCACTATAAGGGAATACAAAAGAAGAAAGAACCTACTAAAAGGATCGACTAAGAGGACGAGTACGTGGAACTGTTTCCACCACGTATGCTTTGTGTGAGCGATGGTGTACCTGCGTGAGGTGACAGACAAGCTATCGCGATGCGCACCGCTGTCGCGTAAAGTCACAGACTCGAAGCAAGACACAAAATTGTGTAGAAGGAATGAAGGGAGTAGCCAACGAAACCCAAAATCAAAAAGGTTGCAACCGAACTTTGCCTTTGTTAGACAGCCGGCTTAATCGTAGCGTTCGCCGTCGGTGGACGCTGCCAACGTTGAAGCCCAAGCGCACGCAGCCACCCGGGAACGCAAAAAGGGAAAGAAGTTTTCGCCCACCACTTCCGCTTGCCAGGAATAAAAGGGGCTGTTCAACGGAGGAAATCCGCCGCCATTAACAAGACACAATCACGACATCTCCATATCGCCAGATCAGTGCTTCAGCGTTTCCTCGTTCACAACGCCTTTTTTCTGTGTTTATTGGTCAGCCGACGAGCCGTGCCAGCGCCGTCGTAGCCCCGTATTTCCCCACCACGCAACGCATGGATGTACTGTGCGTTGCCACTGCATATTCAAGAGACAAAAAACGGACGGAACAGAACAAAAACAACGGCGTACTTGTGTGTGCTTTGTACATCTTAATCTGCCTTTTCCAGCTGGAAAACAGATGACTTTGTCTTTTCTACATAAATATCGGCTTTCTCGCACCATGTTCCGATAAAACACCACCGCGTCCGAGTACGTGAGACAGACGAGACCTTTGTGGGTACGCATAGGTGCGGGAAAAAAACTTTTAAGAGGCTTTCTCACCATCAAGCAACTAGCGACGACGCTGCCCACCACGGCCTGCTGCCCCCGATGCGCCTGGGCTCGGTAAGCTCTCCGCGGCAGTGGTAATCCGATCCACACGCTTCTCCACGTCAGCCAGCGTAAAAACAACGCCAGAGGGCAAGGGGACGGCAGCAGCTGCATCTGCCGAGAGCATTAGTTGCCCAAGCACGTTTGAATTGGAGTTGGAGCCCTTCGCAGCACCGGCAGCATTACTACTCTTCTTTTTGCGTTTTGAGGAATCCGGCGCTGATGCTGCGAACGCCGGCGTAGAGTTGGCCATCGGCACTCCTTCCCCTCCTCTTCCTTGGGTGCTCGCAGACGCGGAGACGGCATCGCCGCGACAAGGACGAGCGTTGTGGCTCACGGTGTCCAGCAGTCGAAGCGCGAAGGCCTTTTCGACGTGCACGCACCCCTGCGCGGTCAGCGCCGCGTCGCGGTCGGCGGCTGCGGCTTGCTTGGCGGCCATCAGCAGTGCCTGTCGCTCTGTCGCCTCCTCGATGCCCAGCGCAGCAAGCGGCAGCTCGTACCTGGTGTGGAACAGGCTCTCCTTCTCCGCTGCGCAGTCGTTGTAAATACTGTGCTGCGCGTCCACTTCGTTTTGAAGCTTCGTGGAGTAGAAGGCTGAAAGCGGCGGCAGAAAGACGGGCGGCACGTCCTCGACGTACACGCACAATGGAACTTCCATCACCGGTCGCAGCGGCTGCCTCACCGGCGTGCTCGAGGCGCCGACCAGCACCAACCGCCAAAGGCGTCGGTGCATCACGGTGGAGCGGGTAATGAACTCCACCACTGCCGCGGCCTCCGTCATGGAGAAGAACGCCGGCAGCGTGGCGTCCTTCTCCACCTCCGTGTGGACGTCCTCCATGAAGGTCTGCTGCACCAGCGGAAGAGCGGCCTGTGCCGTTTCCAGTGCCGCCAGCGCCTTCTGCGTCGTCGCCTTCTGGCGCTTCTGCTCGAGGGCGGCTAGTTGCACGGGGTCCGGCACCTCCCGCACCACCGGCTGCCGCTGCTGCACCGTCTCGATGACGCGTACGACGGTCGGGCAGGTCTGCGTGCACAAGACGTCTTGCAGCGCCGCTGACACCCGGCTCTCCCAGGCAGCATCGTTTTCTTCTTCTGCGGCAGCTGCCTCCGCCGCCGCCTCACCTTCTCTTTTGGGGGTTTCCGCCAGCACCTGCAAGGCCAGCACGCTGTCCAGGAGGAGGCACTGCGTCTGCGCGGCGTTAAACTTCTGGCGCAGCGCGAAGATGAGCACATCCTCCATCCACTCTAGCAAAATATCCTGCTGCCCCTCCGCATCCTCCAGCTCCATGTAGAGAGCTGCGGAGGCAGAGGTCGGCATCTGGGGCAGGACACCCGTGGTAGGAGTCCATCCCGGAGCCGGGGGCATCTGCGCAAAGGCGCGCCGCGACAAGAGAATATCTGCCAGGCCCTTCAGCTGAGCGCTGTCGGTGATGCCTCCGTTTCCTTCCTGTCTGCTCTGATGCTTCGCCTCCGCAAACAGCGAGGAGGACGGCAATGGCCATCCAAATGCGCGAGCGAGCCCCTCACGCAGTAGCTTCACCGCCATTGCGGCCCCCACCGGTGTAGCGGGCAACGTAGCGGAGAACAGCTCTTTGCTGCCTCGCCTCCCTGGCGAGGATGCGGTGAGCGTGCCGGAGAGGGTGCCGGAGAGGATGGAGTTGCGTTGTGCCGCCCCGGTAGAAGACTGCCTGCTGCTCCGCCGCGACGGCTTCGCGGAGGCGGCGTTCGACCCGACGGCGGCCGACGGCACACGACCCCGCCGCGGGGAAGGGCCGCCCGTGGTGCCACTCGTGCTTTCGCCCAACGCGACGGTCTCTACCTCGGCCTCAGTGCTCGGGTGCACTTTATCATCTTTCTCCTTAGCCTGAGCAACAGCAGCAGCAGACGGCTGTTGCAGCAGTGTTGTCCGCAGCTGCCCCGCGATGCGGCGCTCAGTTTCTAGGCGTAGGCGAGTGACGCACTCGGTGAAGTCATCCCCGCAGACCCCGCTCGAGCCGGTGGAGCTGGTGACGCTGTGCAGCGTAGGCTGGTAAGCGAGCGCCGCGCACTGCTGTAGGGCGGCTACGTAGGAGAGGGAGTAGAAGGAGGCCTCGGCAGCGGGCGCCTCGACGATGACTCGTGAAAAGGCTCCCTCGCTAGCGGCCATTGCTTTGCTAACTCTTCCTCTCTCTTTTGATTTGGTCTACGAACAATAATTGCCTTGGATGCAGAAGGAGAGTACCGAGAGCTAGAACGCGAAAAAAAAACCTCGAGTTGCTCTGATGGAATCGATAGGGCAGAGGAGGGAGAGGGAGAGGGAGAGGAAGAGGCAGGTACGGACAGGTGAAGCAGGTGAACGTAACTTCACCGCGTTCTCTCCGTGTAAAGAACGCAAGGGACATGTGTCCGTGCAGCCAGCGCAATTCCGCGCTCTTGTCCTCTCTCCAGTTCGGAAGAGACTACAAACACGTAGAGCGACTTCCAACAGCAAGAGGGTATCCATAGAGCCCGTTCACACGCAGCTGCTGTGCAACCTCCATACACGCATCATTCCCACACCGCTCTTCGCGCAGGGCCGAAGGGAAAACGCGGCACTTTTCGAAGCCGCTCTTAAAGACACTTCTTTAGGTCGTTTCTGCAGTGCAACGACGACACACCGTCATAACCGTCTGGGAATGAGAATGAGTCGAGTAGAAACGGTGCTGCAGAGAGTCACGTAAGCGGGCCGCCACGCAGGACTTCTCTCCATCTACGATACAACAATGAACCGCCAACGCAACAAAGAAAAGGGTGCGTTCTACGAAAAAAAAAAACAACAGTGCGAGGCGCCCTACTGGGGTCCGCTGCTCCTCCTCCCCCTCTCCCCTTATAGCTCATATGCCTCGTTCAAGGTCGAGGCGGAGATAATCGCACTCGGCACCTCCGACGTCTCGCGCAGCGCCGCGGCAGCTACTGCAGGAGCGGCCTCGGTCGCAGCACTCTCCATTGTCGGTGACGTGGCGGTGGTGATGGGAAAATACGCCGACCCGCCACCCGCCTCCAGTGCGGTCGCGTCCTCGTGCTGCTCATCGCGGGGGAAGAAGATGCGCTCCAGCTGCGTCGCATCGAAGCCGAGGCCGCACGCGGCGGACTCCAACCGCACTCGCACCGCGTCGCTGAGTGGAGGGGCGTGGCCCTTGAAGTAGACGAGGCTGCGGTAAATGGCGGCGACGGCGCGCTTCAGGAACGACTCCTGGTGAGACTGCGCCTCTGCCTCCACCTCGACTTCTTCGGCGGAGGCCAGCACCTCTTGCAGCGGGTTGGGCAGGAAACTCAAGTCGTTTTCTGCGCCTTGCAGCTCGCGTAGACCTTCTAACAGCTGCAGTCGTCGCTGACTCGTCGACAGACTCGCCATGATCGGGTAGAGCTGCTGAAGCTGGCGCTGCGCGGTCAGGAAGAGTACGTGTTCACGCGTCGTGATGGTCACGCCGAGCTGCGCACACGCCTGCGACACGTGCCGCTTCACCGTTGCGAGGGTAACGAGGGAGTTGCAGCTGAAGACGGCCCGATTACCCCCGCCGCCGCTGCTGCCGGCCTCGGCCTCGTCGAGCTCCACGACCAACGTGGACTGCAGAAAGTCGCTCACGAAGATGTGCCGACGCGTCGTCGCACGGTGGGGGATGTCCGCCAAGTCCGGCAAGAGCTGCCCCATCCACTCCAGCACGTCCTGACCGAGGAAGTTGCCGAGCACGATCCAACGCGACATCGCCTGCAGCAACTCCGGTGCGAGGGCCGCCGAGCTGTCGGAGGAGACGCGCACGTACAAGGGGAGTGCGTAGAGAGGCACGTACTTGACCTGTGCTGTCCGTGGAGCCTGTCCATTGTAGGCGGTTATCTGCAGCGTGTCCGCGACGACCTCGTCCGCCCAAAGGTGTACTTCCACGCGCTTACTCCCGTGCTGCACTGGGCGGATGGTGGCGATGAGAGGGGCGGAAGAGGAAGCGGAGAAGGCGGACGTTGTGGCGGATCCTGCTGCTGGGCGAGTCTTCACCACCGCACTCTTCGTCGACACAAAGGTCAGCTGCGAGTTGCACCGCACCATCGCACCTTCTAAAGGAACATCAGCGAAGATCACTAAGGAGAGCATCGGTGCGGCCTCAAGAGGCGTGAGAGTCACCGTCAGCGCAAAGGTGGCGGTTACCGTTAGCACAGGAGGTGCCGCCGCCTTGGCAGCTGGAACGGCGGGCGCCGCATTCATTTCCTCTGTCCTTTGTGCAATAAGGCGGCGAAGCTTGGCAATCTCGCTTTGCGTGTCCTCCTGCTTTGCCAGCAGCGCCGCCTGCCGGTCCGCCGCATCTGCCGCAGCCGCCTGCACGTCCTCCTTCACGGCGTCCGTGTCGAGCGTGAAGGCCACAATCTGTCCACTATACGTGTGGACGAGCACATCGGGCTGCTCCGGTGCGCCGGTAATGACACCACCCGCTACACTCGTCACCCGCTCGCCGACGCTGCCGGTCCACACCAGCGCGAGAGCGACGGACTCGACCGCCGTGTTGGAGGAGCGAGTCAGCTGCAGGGCAAAGACGTTCACTGTGCCATCGTCGCAGCCCACCAACAGCTCATCTTGGCCGTCAGCGTTAACGTCCGCCAAACCGAAGCTGGTAATATTGCTGCTGCTGCTGCCGCTGTTTGGCACGGAGCTTCCAACCCTGTGCAGCCCGCCGCTCTCTTTCACAGTCAATACCCCAATAGACCCGGACTGGGTGCCGTAGAAGAGGAGCTTCTCCGATTGGAGAAAGACTAACGTGGTAAGTGCCGCCTCGCAGCTGACTTCTTCTATCAACTTGTTGGATTGTATAAGGCGCAGCACGCGATCGTTGCACGCCAGGCAGCAGATGTACTCCTCCAGCTGGCGCTCTTCACTATTGGACGTTGCGCTTGGTGTGACGAAGACACACATGTCGTTCACCCGATCGGGAGACAAGTAAAAGCCCATTTCTTTTGTTTCCTTCATGGTGGTCACCATAAAGTCGCCGGCAATAAAAATAAACGGCGTGTCGATCGCCAAGGCATTCACCCTCTCCGTCACATTGGTGTCCACGGTGAAGAACGGCTTGCCTTTTCGCGAGTACGCGTGCAGCACGCTGCCTTGGATAAAGAAGAGTTGATCCGAGTAGAGAGTCGCAGCGGCGATCGTCTTCTTGCCTTGTTCAGCGCCACCACCCGGCACGACCGTCTCCGGTGTCTCGAAGGCCACCACCGGCTCCAGCCGCTTCCCAATCGAGAAGACCCTGAAGAGGCCGGTGCTGTCACCGACGGCGACGCGCTGCTTCGCTTTTTTGCCGGCGGGGTAAACGAGAAGACACCCACGAGCGGTCGTGGAGCTTTTGGTGAGCGCCTGCCGTTTGAAGGTCAGTGCGGGGGGTGCTGCTAGGGACGCGATCGGAGGGGAGGGGGGGGGCGGGCAGCAGTGATCGCACTAGGCAGACAGAAAAAGTACTGCAGCGATGATGATGATGAAATGTAAAAGAAAAAAGAAGATGGGAGTGCTAATGGAGGTGAGCGCAGGTCCATCGTCAACATCCGACACGGGAGCAAGAATTCAAAATGAAACACACAATGAGTGTGGCGGGGCATCTGTCTTGCTTGCCGCTTTGCGCTCCACGCAGCTTCCGGCCAACGCGGGGTGGAGCGGCGGGCCCTACTTCCCTCTCAGCTACTTTTCCAAATGCCACTTAAGCAGCCGAAAACGCAGGAACGAAAACGACCCCTTCGCGCCGCGCTACACACATCATTTTTCCTGTTGACGCCAACTTCCTTCACAGTCTCCATATTTGCTTGTGTGTTTTTTTTTGTTGGCGGAGTAGTTGGTACTCTTCCCATTCTTGTTGTCAGCCGAAGCGTTTCTTGTCCGGTCCTATCGCTGCGCCAGTCCTAATGCACAGCCTTTTAATATATATATATATATATATATATAAGTGAAATGTCCTCAACAGCGCACGTCAACGCCCGTTAAGACGACAATAAAGCGAGAGAAAAAAAAACGGAGGCGAAAGCGGACCTCGACCTCCCAAGGCTCCATCCTCTCCACCGCCACACAGTGACCCACACATACACTTCGATTACAGGCATTTGCCTTAACTGTGTGGCTCCGGCGCCGTGTGTACCACCGGCTCCTTCCCGAATTCCTGCACCACGCTGCTGCTGAACTTCAGCCTGTGCTGCTTCAGCCACTTCCCCACCGTCTCCGTCTCGCTTCCAAAGAAGTTCTGGTGGGCGTAGTTGCCCTCCGCCCCGGAGGTGGCGACGAAGTGACGGCCCACCGACGTCAGCACATCCTTCGAGATCACCTCATCTTCGCGCGTTTGGCTCACCGCGACGAGGCCAACAATGCGGCCCACATCCTCCGTGTTCAGCGAGCCGTGGGTGTAGCTGCCAATGAGCAGGTGCTCCGCCGCGTGCGGCGCGGGACGCAGGGGCACGACGCTGCGCACTCGAACATTTTCGCCCAGCACCGCAATGCCGGCCCGCACCTCGTCAACCATGATCTCGCTCAGCTGCTTCACCGCCTGCTCGGGGTCCGCCAGCACCGTCCCCTTCGTCTCATCGAGCAGCCCGCGCAGGTGATCGCGGGCCTTGATGCACATGCGCTGGAAGTGGTCGCTGCGCGCCGCGAAGTCCGTCTCGCTGCACACGGTGATGATGGCAGCCCCACTCGCCGGCGTCGAGCCGACGCAGCTCACTACGAAGCCGTGCTCCGTGACGCGGTCGCCCTTTTTCATGGCACGCGCGGCTCCCCGCTTGCGCAGCGCCTCCATGGCCGCATCCATGTCCCCATCCGTCTCCTTCAGCGCCGCAGTACAGTCGGTGATGGGCGCCTCGGTGCGGTAGCGCAACGTCTTGACGAGTTCCATGAAGGCCTTCTTGTCTGTGGGCAAGGCTAGGAAGTAGAAGGTACGGCGCAACATGGTGTCGTTGGTGGTGCTGGGGCCGGTTGCTTCTGTGTGAGCAAGACAAAAGCTTTATGACAAGCTTTGATACAATTTTGGGGTGTTTGTGTGAAGAAAAGAAAGAAAAGAAAGAAAAGAAAAAAAAGGTGCGAAGAAAAAGGAGCAAGGAGGTCTTTATTAATGCTTTTCGATAGCAATGCTAGGCCGAAGAAGAATTCCTTTCACCTTACGAGTCAGAAGCGCAGCTCAGGACAGCACTTGAAGGGCTCAGCATGGGGATTTTATCGCTTCCTTTTTTTTTTTGTAAAAGCACGAAGTACAAGTCTCGTAGTGTGATGCGCGCAGTGAGTGCGAAGAGAGATAGAGGGGGATACAAAGAAAAGACTGTGTAGAGAGGTTAGTGTGTTTGGTCGGCTGCGTTGCAAAAACAGCGCGGTGGCTGCACAAAGGCAAAAAAAATGTAGACAGCGTAGACGCACCAGCTTGCTCACAGGAGAGGAATGAAAGCAGCGCAGCGCTTCATGTGGTGCCGATGCTCTTCAGAAAGTAAGCCGCCCGTCTTTATCGACTGTACAGACACTTTTCTGTTCACCGACTTATCGAGTTCACTTATGCATTTCAAGAAAATATATAAACAAATATGTGGGGTTCCAATTAGTGGGCAAAGCAAACTCAAAAAAGAAGATGAAGTAGGCTATTGAACATTCCGACAGTCGCTGTCGTTGGTGATGCGCGCCCCCGCGGGGTGGACTTTGCCGCACGACGCCGGCAAGCTCCGCGTCGTCACACCAGAAGAGCGCACCGTGCTGCAATTTTGTGAACGCGTTCAGCACCTTGTGATTCAAGAAGCGGAAAAAGAAAAAAGCGAAAGGCAGCAGAAGAGCGTAAGCAATCCATTCTTGGATCATTGCTAAAAGGGAAACGCTTCTTTTACATCCCGGCTTTTCAAAAAGAAAAAGAAAGGCAGTGCTCCGACAAGGTTATCGCCATATCCTTCGGAAGCTGCTTGGGCATCAACCGGACACGAGCAGACATCACGACAGCTGCGGTTGGACTCGTCCTTTCGGGTCGTATTTTGCCTCCAGAAGCGCCTTCTCCGCTGCCGCCGGCGCGTACACCTCATCCTGCAGCAGCGCCGCCCACGACCCAGTTGGGCAGCCGGCGGCTATCCACTCTTCATAGGAGTTGGGCGGGGGCGGCAGTGCCTTTTCGTCCTCATCGTCGTTGGCGCTCCTGTCCCCAGTTCGAAGCCGCGGAGAGGCCGAAGGGGAGGAGGACGTCAGACTTTGTGCGAGTTCCGCGGTGTTTCTTTTGCGCTGCATGCGCTGGGCGTATTGCGACTGCCAACGCGTGTTGACGTCGCTTTCCCCACCCATTGATGCTCGCAGAATCCCCGTCGCGCCGGCACCTACGGGGGAAGTGCTCGTGCCGGTGGGAGATTTGTCTTGCTTCGTCATGGGTGATGACGCGCACCCCTCCCTGCTCTCGTCCATCACCACATTCGGTTCAGCGGTGTAGCGGTGCAGGTGCGCAGCGACGTCGTAGGTGGTCAGCCCTAGCAGCTGGTCCTTGCGCCGCTGTGTTTCGTTCTCGAGTCGCGTCTTGTGCCGCCGGTCCTGCACGTTTAGGTTGAGCTTGGGTGGGCCACTTCCGTGTGCAGCCGTTTTCTTTGACGCCCGCGTTTTCGCGCGCGGGGAGGAGGCGCGGCTGCTCGACATCGCTAACGACAAGAAGATGTCGACTACGGATGGCAGAGCACAAAAGGAAAGTGTAGCGAAGAAGAGAGAGATGAGGAGAGCTAACGTCAGGGCACACACACACACACATATATATATGCAAACAAAGTACTGCTCGTGTTTCTTTTGTCCGCATCACACCGGACAATTTGGCGAAGGCTACGCGCAGCTCCGAATGAGACGGCGCAGTAGTGGTACGCACATTCCGCCTCAGTCAGTCACTCTTTGCTATTACCAACGAGAGGGTAAGGGAAAAGGAAAGAAGAGGGCGCAAAAGCGTTGCTGATGATGCAGAGACGCCCCGCTTCGTTTTCTGTTTTTTTGCATCACGCGCCGACAGAGACGGCCTTCGGTTTTCTTTATTTACCGCTCGCGAAGAGCGAGACCCATAACAACTCTTAGAACAGAAAAAAAAATATCTTTTGTTGCCGTCTCAAGACGCGTGTTAGTATAAGGAATGACCAGTTCGAAAAGCCCACCGCCGGAGGGCACCGGCTTCCACCCCCCGATGACCGAGGACTGACGCCAGCATTAACGACGAAGTTGGGTTCGTTTTCTTTTTTGTTTTGATATATCGACCTGCACAGCAAGTCGTTGCCGCCGACCTCTCCCAACCCCCACACGCATACCCTGCTGAGTGTTTCATTAGTATATACTTGTACTTGAAAACTATTATTTTTGTGGCTACCGAGGTGAGCGAGGAGAGCGCGGGGGAGACATGGGCATCGGCATGCCCGGTGACGGCAGCCCCGGCAGCACCCGCGTACGTGGGCGCGGCACACGCGGAGGCGGCATCGCAGGTGGCAGCTGCTGTGCCGGCGGCGAGGGGGTCGGGTTCTGCCCCAGCGACCAGAAGAACGCCGTGCCGTCGTAACTGGTCGAGACGATCGCGTTGGGCGCCGCCTGCGACCATTCCAGCCCAACGACAAACTCGCGGTGGTGCTGGTAGCGTGCGACCAGGGGCTGCTGCGGCTTCGTGAGGTCCCAGATGCACACCCGCATGTCGTAGCCGCTCGACGCGATCATCGACGAGTTCTGCGTGGAGAAGCGCACACGGCGGCAGGCCTGATCGTGGCCGGGAAACGAGGCGAGCGGCTGATTCGGCCGGCGGGCGTCCCACACCCGCATCGTGCGATCGACGCCGCCGCTGGCGAAGATGTTCGGATCGCGCTTGCAGAAGTCGACGGAGAGGATAATTTGGTTTTGGTGTGCCATCTGCGTGAGGACGGAGCGCTGCGGCGAGCGGGTGTCCCACAGCTTCCACGTGCCATCGCCGGAGCAGGACAAGATGGAGGACGGGCTGTGCGACGTCGTGGCGACCTCATAGACCTCCTTGAAGTGCTCCTGCATGGTCAGGATGGACACCTCCGGCTTGGCGGCGCTGTACATTTTGATGGTTGTGTCCCAGCTGCTGGAGTAGAAGGTGTCGCGGCGACCCGTGTTCCAGGCGACACAGGACACCTCGGCCTGGTGCTCCGCGTTGTGAATCAGCGGCATCACGCAGTCGCGGTTGGCGCTCATGCCGACGTTGTACACCTTCACGCCATCCCCGCAGCCCGTCACGACGATGTTCTGGTCCATCTCACTAAAGCAGGCGTCGAACACGCCGTCCGACGTACCCCAGCAGCCGAGGAGGGAGACCGGGGTACCGGCCTGAAAACCCGGCGCTGTCTCCACAATGTACACCTTACCCGAACCCACAATCCCGAAGTGCTGCGAGGCGGAGATGATCATCTGCGTCGGCTTCCATGGGTTGCTGCGGATGTTCTGGCCGGCAAAGCCGGGGTGCATCTGAAACGAAGGCATTCTTCTCCTCCTTGTTTTGAAGGTGTTGTGGTGTTAAAACAACGATATTATTGCTATAATCGACAACGGACAGAAATATATATATATGTATATGTATTTGATGAGGTGGAGGCCTTCACAGCTTTCGCTAGCGAGGTGGGTAGAAGCTGCGTTGCACTGTATTCGCTTCCTTGTTTCAATATATATATATATTTTGATAATTACGTTAACGCTTATTTAAATAACTTGCTGTAATATAGAAAAAAAAGAGAAGGTACGCAAGAGGGAAAAAAGGGGGGAGGCACTTAGACGTCGCGGTCCGGTCGGCGCAAGCCTACTTCTAAACGTCCGTACACGAGAACGTGCGAGTGTGTGCTGCCGCCAACTGACGTGAAGAGTGTACGGCGGAAGACGTCGAAAACCGGAAAAAAAAGAAGAGGAGGGAGCGAAGAGAGCGTGAGGGAAAACCACCAACCAGCCACGTAGAAGTTGCGACGATGCTGTCCGGCACGACGTCCACTCCTTTACATCTTCTCTCTGGGGTGCAACCACCACAGAGGAAACCGTTGAAGTGCGTTGCTTAGGCAAAGCACACACAACCACATCCCGCACCACACCGTGCGAAATGATTCCTACGATTTTGGCTCTCCTCTTGCTTGGAAGCGCGTCTTATATCGTATTGCTGGGTAATTCTTCAAAAGGTGGTGTATGTGTTTTCAGCAAAGGGTGAAAGTAGAAATGTGCACCGCTGTCTCGCGGCAGCAAAAGCACCAAAAGCGGGTCCGGCAGTTTCAGGAAACCTAAAAAGAAAAGGAGGTACACGTGAAGGAAGAAGAGAAGAAAAAAATGTCTCTTCAGCAAGAAAAGGACTAAAAAAAAAAGATAATGCCTAGCCGAGGCCGTTGGCAATCCAGCCGAAACTGCGGCATCAGTGCGGCCTCCTGTCACCCAGCACAAGACTCCTTACGCTCCGCGATACATGAACTCCTCCATTGACCGCTGGCGCTTCTGCCCCACCTCATCGCCGTCCGCTTGCTCGCGCCATCGTGAGGCGGACGTGGAGGTGGCAGAGTGTCCTCTGCGCGACTTCTCGGCGTCGGCATCGGCCGCCTTCTTCGCCGGCTGGCTCATCACCACTACGCTGCTACCCGTACTCTGCCGCTGCGATCTCTGACTAGCGCTGGTACCACCACTACGGCGGGGAGAGGGAGATACCGTGGTGTCGTTGCGCGGCGCAACAGCTGCGAGCTGCTCACGTCGCGTCGCGGATCTTTCTGGCTTTTGTGAAGGCCTGGCAGAAAACTTCTCCTTTGCCTCCTGCTCCTCCCCCTCGTCCTCGGATATGAGCACGTACTCCGTCTCCGCCTTCGCTTTCTTCGACGCGGACGGCGCGCCGGTGCGCCGCTGAGCCGTTTCCGCAGTCCTTGAACGGTGCAGCTGTAAGAACTGATCGCGCCAGCGTGGGTTCGAGCTTGGGAGAGGTGCAGATGAGCTGGCGGCGGCAGATGTGCCCGTGAGCGCGTCGCTATACCGCGCGAGTTCGTCGTGAGCGTCCCAAACGAGGCGGGGTGCGGAGTCACCTTCTGCGATCCACGCCTTCGCGGGTTTGTCGCTCGTGTAGTGGCCCAGGCACAACTCCATCTCCCTGTCCGTGAGCACGGTGTCTGCCGTGGCTGGAAGGAAAGCACTCATTGCAGCGAGGAGACGCGAGGAGACGCGAAACAAAACAAAAAAGAAGGAGCAAAAAGAAGAAGGGCAATGCCACACCAACTATTAACTCAATCGTCCGCAGTTGTGCATGGTCTCCGTTTGCTCCTCAAAGATAAAAAGTTTAGAGACGCGTTGTATTGGATATAGAGAAGTCACCTGCAGGAGTACGGTGCAGGATGGAAATGAAAAGCATCGGACAGAAGCAGAAAAGCGCACCCGAGTAGAGAACAGGCGGCACACAGGCCGGCGCGGACAGCGAAACGCACCGGCATTCCGCCCGCAGACGGACAGAAGTAAAAGCCAGTTCTTTTTTTTTGTCGAACATAAAAAGGAATATGTATGCTCGGGGGGGGCAAAGAAAACGGTGGCTTACTAAACACGCACACACTCAGCTCTCAACTAGCCATCACGATAAAACTGCGGCACACGATTTAGGTCGGTCCCAAGATACGAATGATCTCCCTTTTCTTTGTGCGTCAACGGCTCATACAAACGCGTGTATGTTCATATCAGCGTCGCTGCACTGCTGCGTGGCAGCTCTCATGCGAGGGTTCTCTTTCCTTCTTACCGCAGGGCCTTAAATGGCAGCGGCAGCATCGCATGCCTTATCAGGTAGATTCCGTTATACGCTGTGTGATTCGCCCAAAAATGGGAAATCGCACGTTTAGAGTTACATAAAAACGTCAATTAATCGCAGCAACAAAGGAAAAAAGGCGCTCTCTCTGCCAAGCAAGAAAACGGCGTTATTTTACTCTCCCCTCCGTAGAGGCGTGAAGCACAGAGAAGAAAACGTGAAGTGAAAACACGAACGTTCGTCACCGCTCGCGGCAGCTACTTCCCCTTCGCATCCTTCGCCACAGCCTCCTCCTCACTCTTCTTCCTGCGAGCCTCCTTGCGCTGCTTATCGCGGTCCTCCTTGCGCTCCTTGTCCTTTTTCCCCGTCTCCTTCTTGGCGCGGCGCAGAGCGTGACGCTCCTTCGGTGTCAGCTCATCTGTGCCAACATCAGCGAAGCGGTGTGACGAGCCGCGGTACAAATCCTGCGGGGCCAGCGCGTTCTCGCGCGTCGTGGCGAAGTTGCCGACGTTCTCGATCACCACCGCCGGGGCCTGATTCTCCACCGCACGCACGCGGGCGTCGAGGTCCTGCTGTACCGGCTTCGGCGTAAAGTGGAAGTTGCTGAGGGCGTCGAGGTGCTGGGCGAGACGTTGCCACATCTGAATAGCGCGCAGCTCGTCCTTCTCGATTTCGGTGAGAGGCTCCGCGCTTGGGGCACCAGGCCCGCCGGCGCCCTCCTCCGCCAGTCGCTGCTTCTCGAGGAATTCCTTCTCGTAGAGGTCCATCAAGGACATCTTCGACTTCTGCGCGTCGAGGGCGGCGTCGTACTTGGGCTTCGCGATGTCCGCCTCCGTCGACAGCGTCGTCTTGCGCTGCACGTCGTCGAAGTTTTCGTCCTGGATGCGTTGCCGAATGCGGTCCTCCAGCTTTGCCGTGAAAGCCTCCGTCACCACGGGTGTCGCCTTCATACCGTACTCAAACTCGAGATCGTCGACTTCGAGCAGCGCATCACGCTGACGTTTGTTGGCGGCCGTCTCGCCGGTCATACTCCAGTCCGTGCCAAACAGCCGCTTCTCCTCCATCTTGCGCACCATGTGCTGCTCGCGAAGACGCTCCTTCTGGAGGTCCGAGAGGTTCGGATCGCGCAGAGCTGCCTCCAGCTCCTCGTCCATCTCCTCCTCCGCCTCTCCATCCGCCCCACCGTGGTCGCCGGTTTCGTCGCCAAAGCCGTCCTCATCCTCGAAGGCGGCCTCGTCGCCGTACAGGCCGCCCTCCGCCCCTTCGAAGTCGCCGGCCTCGTCGTTTAAAATGTCACCCTTGCCAAAGTAGATGCCGTCTCGCTCACTGTACGCGGCGGCATCACCGCCACGTCCGTCCTCGTTGGCGGGGTCGTCGAGCTCGATGTCCTCGGCGAGGCCGGGGTCCTCGTCCTCCTCGTCGCCGACAAAGCCCCGCCCATCGTCCTCGAAGTCCTCCCCGTAGAGCTCCTTCAGGGCTGCCAGCTCCTCATCCGCATCGTTCTCTTCCTCCTCGTCATCGGCGTCCGCCATGGCACGCAGGTTGCGATCGCGGGTGCGGCGGTCGCCTGCCTTCTCATCATCGTCTTCGTCTTCCTCCGCCTCTTCGTCTGCGGCCGCCTCCTCGCGCCGGCGACGACGTGATGTGCCGCGGTCCGAGTCCTCGCCGTCCCAGTCGTCGTCGTCTTCCTCCTCGTCGTCTTCATCGAGGTTGCTCTTGCCGAACGCGTAGCGCCACGCATCCGCGCCGTCGTCGTCCTTCTTCGCCTCCTTCCCCTTTGCCTTCTTCTTCGCCGCCTGACGCTGGAGGAGGTCCGCGATCTCCTCGTCGAGGTCGCTCTCGTCCAGCTCGGAGGTGCGGGTGGAGAGGACGTCGTCGGCCGCCGCACCGGAGCCGCCCACACCACGCAGGTCTTCGTCCTTGTCTGAGGCATCGCTGGCATCGTCCGCATCTGCCTTCTCTTTCCTCCTCAGCTGCTGCGCTGCGCGTCTCCTCTTGTTACCCTCTTTCCTGCCTTCCGTGCCATCGCCGTACAGCTTCTCAGCCTTGCGCACACCCTCTTGGAGCTGGCGCAGGACGGGCCGCAGCAGCATGCTCAGCTGCCCCCATATCTGCTCCGTCGTGATGTGGCGCTCCCTACTCGTTTCGATCGCATTCGATGCGAAGCGCAGAGCGGGTGAATGCAGCTTCGTCGCTAGAGAGTAGAGGGCAGCGAGGGAGTCACGAGAGACGGCGTCGCCGCTGCGGCGCGATGCGACGAGATGGTCGAGGTGGCTACTCGTCAGCCGATCCATCACGCGAACAGAGGAGCGAAGCTGACCGCCAAGCTTCACCGCCTTCGCCGGCGATGACGCGGTGGTCGTTGTGGCGGCGCAACTCTCTGCGAACATCCTAAACTTGAGCTGAATACTCTGCTGTTGTTGTTTTTACAATACACGTGATCGTGCGGAGGTGGGGTTAGATAGGTGTTGTCTGCACGCAGCAGCAGACCCAGATCTTCTTCTTCTCGAACCTTGCAAACAGAAGAGCGATGTAGGTCAGCAATTTCGGTTTCCTGAGCTCAACTCCGCTTTTCCTTTTCAACACAGTAAGTGCTGAGCAGCAGGTGTATAAGTATATCAGAAAAAAAGAAAAAGGAAGGACACAAGGATTCATAGTAACGGAACCAAAGCTGGATGGCAGACACGCAGTACGTTGCTTGGGCAAACCGCGAGCCCATCACACGTGTAAAGCGCGAGGCATCAAGAACACAATCCATCGATCAGAAGCCAAGAGAACTCTGCCACGTTGCTTCAGCATGTTAAGTGTATGACCTTCTCTCTGAGGTATTTGCAGGCAAAAAAAAAAGGATGGCAAGTCAGTACTGCTTTCTATGTTCAGAATACCTTCGCTTTTCCACGTGCAGGGCTGACTTGCCGTCCTTTTCCACCTGCATCGTTTGAATTCGTTTTCCAACACAGTATCACACGCCAGCACTTATTCCACCACAGTCAGGGCACGACACACACGTGACGTTGCTTTGAAACAGCAACCGCGCACGTTTGCTTGCACTGATTGCTTTCCTTTACATAAATGGATACGGCGCATTGGTGTCTTCTTTCTTCTTTTTAGTTATCGTTGTCTTAAGAGAGCGAACACACCTTTTCTTAGTGAAGTTCCTGCACGTGGTGCAGAAGGTTCCTTCATCAACACGGAGAGAGTGCATCGATATCTTTTACTAAGCAGATGCCAAGGTGTTGTGATCACGTTAATCTGAAAAAGCCCAGTCATCAATTAACGCGTCTGTCGTGATGAATGCGTCGTCTCTGGAGTGAAAAGAAAAGAGAAAAAAGGAGGGGCGCTAAATTCAGCGCTGTTGTGTGTGCACACGGCGATCCTGCCCACGTAGAAGTCCTCCCCGCAGGTTCAAAAGAAAAAGGCAAAGCGAAGAAGCACAACCCAATAAATCGTTCTTCCCTCTTCCGCCGTTGTATATTTACAAGTCGGCCTCATCGTCGTCGTCCGTCTCCGCGGCGTTGGCGTTTTCCGCGGCCGCCTCGCCCTCCTCCTCCTCCGCTGCCTCGGTGGTCGAAACGGCGTATTCAGCGTCGTCGGGCGGCAGCAGCGTCTCATCCGCCGCCAAATCCACGCTACTGCGCAGGAGCCGGTTAATGCGGCGCGAGTAGGCCGCAACATCCGCCACCGGGAACTCCGCCTGCAGGTTCGCCGTGTCGTACAGCACCCACGCCACATCCATCGCGACCGCGTCGTCTTCGTCCACCGCAAAGCGCTTAAACATTTCGTCGACGAGGGGGTGGCGGTAGTTCACCTCCAGCACACGTTCCGCCGTCGTCTGCTGGTCCATCAGCGCCATGGACTGGCCGCGCATGATGTTCGCCAGGCGCGCCGTGATTTGATTCTCGCCCGAGGAGAGAATAAACGCCTCGTTGGTCAGCCGCTTGGTCAAGATAACCTTGCGGACTTCCGCGTAGCCGAAGAGGGAGCGGAGACGGGTGAAGAGGGCCTCGTACTTCTCCTTGCGCTTCTTGTCAATCACGCGCTGGCGGGCATCGGTCTCCTCAAACTGCACCCCCTCCTTCGCGAGGTTGATCAGCTTCTTGCCCGCGAAGTCCGTCACCTGCGCCACCACGTACTCGTCAATGGCGTCCGTCATGAAGATAACCTCAACATCGTGATTCACCGCGTCCTCCAGCATCGGCGACTTCTGAATGCGCTCGATCGTGTCGCCAGAGATGTAGTAGATGCCCTTCTGACCCTTCTTCATGCGGTCCACGTAGGTCTGCAGGCTGATGTAGGCGCCATCGCTCTTGCTAGACTTGTAGCGGAACAGCTTTGTCAGGCGGTTGCGGTTATTGCTGTCCAGCATGACACCGAGGCGCAGGTGCTTGCCGAAGAGCTCCCAGAACTTCGCGTAGGTGGGCTGGGTGAGGTGGGTGTGCCCGGACGGCGCGGGACTCTCAGACTGTGTGCCCTTCGCAATCGCCTCGTCCTGCTCCGCAATGTCGGAGAACATTGTGAGGGCCTTGCGCACCAGCTTCTTCTTGATGACACGCAGAATGCGGCTCTCCTGCAGCACCTCGCGGGAGACGTTTAGCGGCAAGTCGTTGCTGTCGACGATGCCCTTCACAAAGTTCAAGTAGCGCGGCAGGAGGTCGCGGAACTCGTCGGTGATGAAGACACGACGCACGTAGAGCTTGATGTTGGTGTTGGGGACTGTGTTGTCGTCCGAGAAAGTCGCTGGGTCCACTGCAGCCGGCACGAAAAGAATGGAGTCGAACTCCACCTCGCCCTCCACGCGGAAGTGATTGAAGTACAGGGGGTCGCGATAGTCGCCGGAGAAGGCCTTGTAGAACTTATTGTACTCCGCCTCTGTCACGTTACCGATCGGACGGGTCCAAATGGGGCGGTTCTCGTTCACCAGCGTCCACTTCCTTTCGGTGACGGGGACGGCCTCCACCTCGTCCTCCACCTCATCCTCGTCGAGGGCCTTGTCTTCCGTGTCCGCGTCCTCCTTCTTCGCCGCCTCCACCGTCACCTCCTCCTCCACGTAGATGGGGAAGTTGATGAACTCGCTGTACTGGTGAACCGTCTTCTTGATCGTCTCGGCCGAGAGGAACTGCTCCGCGTCCGGCTTCAGCTCAATCGTGATCTCCGTGCCGCGGCCGAGCGTGTTGCCGCGTGGGTCGGGGTAGAGGAAGTACTGGCCGTTGCCGCTTGACTCCCACACGTACTGCTCATCGCCGTCGTCGCTCTTCGACGCCACCCGCACCCGATCGCCGACGAGGAAGACGGAGTAGAAGCCGACACCAAACTGCCCGATCAGGTTGTTCTGATCACCGGCGGTGCCGCCCTCCTGCAGCTTCTCCAGGAAGCGTTTCGTCCCCGACGTGCCGAGGGAGCCGAGGTGGCCGGCAAGATCGTCCTTGTTCATGCCGACGCCACCGTCGCGAATGACCAACTCGCTCTTTTCCTTGTTGAAGGAGATGCGGATGTCCATGGTGGGCGAGACGCCGTCCGCGTTTAGCGGCTCCTTTGGTGCGGTGAGGTAGAGCACGCGAATCTTGTCCAGCGCATCACTGCCGTTGGAGATGAGCTCGCGCAGGAAAATGGCGCGATTTGTGTAGAGGGAGTTCACCAGAATGTCGAGCATCTTCGAAACCTCCGCCTGAAAGGTGATGGGGGTGCCGCGGCCGTCGCCGGCCGACGTGGCGGAGATCGTGCCGAGGAAGATGAGCGCCACCAGCGCGACGCGTAGAAGAGGTGAGCGGCGCATATTTTTTTCTTCTTTGGACAAGACCGTGAAAAGTAAATATGTTAACGTTGAGTGAGGAGAAATATTGGAAAATAATAGAGGAAAACGGAACAGCTTGCAGGTGACCCCTGTCGCCAACGCCGTAGAAAGAAACTCCTTTTATGGAACTGAATGTCTTACAAAGTTGAAAGCGGTGGTAATAGCTGTGGAGTTCATCGCAGGATAGAAAAGAAAGGGAGAACATGAAAAGAATCGAAAATAAAACGTTCATTGAATAGATGGGACACAACGCCAAAATACGTACGCGCGCGCCCATTCACAAAAACGGTCTCAGATACGATCCTCTTAAAATGTGAAGATGTGATCTGTCGCCGTGGGCAGAAGAAAAAAAAAATGGTCGCAGCACACTCATACAAAATGCGAACTTTGCGTGTTGTCGGGGCTGTTGGAGCTGCTCCGTTTCGACGCATCTTGAATCACTGTGACGTAGCACGAGGTGCTAAAGGAAAGAACACACCAACACCATCACACCCCGGACAAAAACAAAAGAGAAGGAGGGCATTTGCAAAAAGAAAAAATGGAATGACTACGGTGAACAGAAAAATGGAGGAGAGAAAGCTGACAGTGCTCTTACGTGCATTGCGTGTTCTTCAACACTCGTTTTCCGCGCAGCTCCACATTTGTTGATGCTTCACGACGAGCAAGCGAAGACGGAGAGCATCAGCCTTTTCTTTGTGTCGCGCCTATTGAATGGGCCGCTTCACCTCCGTGTCACCATCATCCTCGAGTCGGAAAACACGCACAAGTGGTCCGATGGCTGCTACGTCCGCCGGCCTCCCGCCCATCCCCGTGTCCGCGGCGCCTTCAAGACTGTGCTGCGCCCTCTCGTAACGCATCTGCATCCGTCGGTTCCGATGCTGCACCGCAGCGTACTGCGGCAACAGATAGGTGACGGCGAACCAGCCGAAGAAGCCAACCGCAACAGCGCACAGCACCACCTGCGCTTTACGCAGCACAGACATGTTCAATTTGAGGTCCTTCTGACGCTTCTCGCGTTGATACTTGTCGATGCCTTTGTTCATGATTTGCTGGGCGCGTGCGGAACTCTTCACCTCAAACTTGCGCGCTGTCTCCTTGTTGACGAAGGTGTGCGGCTTGCGGGCCTCCTGCTGCCGACGGTTCAGCTCCTCTAGCGGGATACCGAGCTCCTTTTCTGGATTCTTGCGAGCTGCTTGGAACTGCGCCTTCACCGACTCCGTGACGTCTCGCGTTGACTTGACGACATCACCGGGAGACTGTCCACCGCCGAAGCCGCCTCCACCAGACATGACGAAGCGCCAGTGAACTATCTATCTATTAGGAGGGGGAGGAAGTGTGACGGCTCTTTGATTGCCGTTTCGCAAACGGTGTGTTTGACAACCAGCAGTTATCGTTATTGTTCCCTGATTGCGGCACCGCTGCTTTGTGCGCCACGCGGAGAAACCAGCCCCCAGTTGATAAGCTGAGAATGGGTGGCGCCCGAAAAGGTGCAGATTTGATGGTCGCCAAAAAAAAAAAAACAGGCGCAGTCAGAGAATGAAAAGAAGAGGGGTAACAGCAAAGAAACTTGATGACTTGTTCAGACATGGATTGGGGATCTGAGACAGAAACTTCAGAAATGCAAATTCGGTTCCACGACAAGCACGCCGCTGAGCTGCATTGTGACCTGGAGGCGCCAGCTTACACCCGTGTGCGTGTGTGTGTGTGTGTGTGTGTTTGTGCGTTTAGGTTTGAGGGAAAAAAAGAAGAGGGAAACTCTAGTGAAGACCCCATCGCCCTTCTCCGGTGGAGCGCGCCGCGTCCACTACGTCGCTTCGCACAGAGGATCCGCGACGGTGTAGGGAGACAACGCAGTAACCATCCTCACTGCAATTGATCTCACGTGATCACCGTTAAAAGCAACAAGGGCCTACTGGTTTTGTTTTTATGGTTGATGGATTCTTGCTCTTCAGCGTGCCTCCTCTACCCTTCAACAGCTTTCATATACATCACTCAGCAACTCGCACGCGCACCCAGTCCTCGGCTCTCGTATGCACATCAAAGGGACCAAGAGAAGCAGCGAAGTACCTTCCTCAACACAGCTTTCTGATTCAAAACGAAAAATAAGAATACCATCTTGGCACGACATCATTGTCACCAACGCCCCGCACCGGGCCTGTGCAACACAAAGAAGAGCATCCATCCAAACAAAAGAAGAATAATTCTCCGTCCCGATCATCCGAAACAACGCGACTTCTCCCACGACGAGGAGGAACAAAAAATAACGCTTTATAAATAATACTTCTTACAAAAAAAACGAAAACACAGAAAACGACCCGAGAAGCTGCCAAACGGAGATGCAGTGCGACACAGTTGTTTTCGAAGGACCGTGTAAACGTGCGTGCGATCACGAGGAAAAGAGAGTAAAGCCAATACAAAGGCAGAGCGGAGGTTGAAAGGGAAAAAATTAGTAAAAGAAGAGAAGCCTCCGGCAGCTTTTCCACCTACCCTTCTAATCAGCACAGACGCGAGTTGATGAACACGCAGTTCGATTTCCGCGTCGCTCTATTACTACAGCACATTCTTCGGCGGCCCCCACCCGTCCTTCTTGCCGCTGTGTTGACGTGCGCACGGTGTCGATAAAGGCGGTGAAAAGAAAAGAAAAAGGTAGTGTTGAGACCTCGAATAGTGACGTCGATCAAAGGAGAGAACGGCATCGACGGCGACGACGAGCGCAAACACAAATCGCAACGCTCGAGAGAGATGCGCACCGTGATTTATCTCCCTCCGCACCTGTGTCGTGCGCGTAGCAATCGTCCTCTTCACCTCTACGCTTCTTCGCCTCACAACTGTCTTCTGTTACTTATATATGACGGATGTCCACAGCATGAGAGCCCTCTATTTATTCCTTTTTATTCTTTGACGTATCGAATTTTCGTCTGGGGAGGAAATCCCAAATTGCTGGAGTAGGCCCACCGTCCCAACCTCATACACCGCACGACCCCAGGACGAAGTGAAGAGCCCCGGAGACAACGAAGACGCACGCCTGGCGTTTAGCGCGCCACGGCTGTGACAGCACGCTTTAGAAGTTGTACATGTCGTCGTCCGCTGCGGACTGGGTGGCCATGGTCTGGCGCACCATCTGCTGCAGCATCTTCGACGCCACCGCCTCGTTCGGACGCAGCTGCGCGGCTGTCAACGGCTTGCCGGTGATTGGGCACACAGAGCCGTTCTGCTCCAACCACGTCATGATCGCCTCCCTCTCGTACGTCTGGCCGTACGGCGAGGACACCGGATTCTTCATGACACGGCCGGTCAGCGCGCACAGCAGGTCGGGGTCGACGCCCTCGACGTTGTCGGCCTTCGCGCCCGGCTTAATCTTGTGCTGAATCGGGGCCGCCGCCTTGGCGATGGAAATTTTGTTCTTCTTCTCCGGCTTGAGGGTCGGCATCTCGCCCAGCAGGCGCGTAGTGGGCTGCTTCGGCGCCACCACCGGCACCTGCTTCGCCGACAGCTGCGCCAGGACGTCTGTGAAGGATTTATTAATAAACTGGTAGGTCGATGAGTCCTGCGCGAGCAGCGTGTCGGCCGTGTTGCGGCGAAACTGCTGGTACCACGCCTGGGTGAAGGGCAAGCCACAGCCGCCCACCTCTTTCCGGATGAAGGCGTCAACAGTGGCGCGCAGGGCCGAGCTCGTCAGCTCCGGCAGTAGGTCGTCCATCGGGAAGTCGGTGTCCGCCATGGCATCGACGTTGCACATAAAGTGCAGCAGGTTGGTGTACATCACCATCACCTGACCCGACAGGCGCGCGTCTGTCACGACGGGGCGGATGGAGAGCTGAAAGAGGTCGTGGAAGAATGTGCAGAAGATACGCACCTCCTCGCTGGCCTCCTCCATGTTGTAGGTTGCGAAGGCACCAAAGATGAAGGACAGGTTCAGCGAGTGCAGCAGCTCGCCCGCAACGCGCGGCGGGTTGGCGGTGATCGCGACGTGCAAGGTGGCGGCCAGCGACTGCACGTACATCATCACCGTGCCGTCGAGGAACGTCGTAGAGAGCAAAATGTGCTGGCGCCACTGCGTCGCCTCCTTGGAGCAGAACTTGAAGATGTTCATGATGGTGCGCATCGTGTTGTTCACGGCGTGCTGCACCAGCGGCGTCACGTCGTCCGTCGCGGCGATGGCGTCGCCCAGCACATCGCTCACCACCTGGACCGCCTGCAGACGCAGCATCAGGCTCAGCATGAAGTCCACCTTCTCCGTGAAGTTGGTGCAGCTGTGCTCCTCGATCTTCTCCCCCGCGCCGAAGAACGCCTGGGGCTGCGTGAAGCCCAGCAGACCACTAATGCAGTTGCACCGCAGCTCAAACTCGTACGGCGGCTCCTTCAACAAGATGGCCAACAACAGCTGAATGGCAAACTGCGTGTTGTGCTCCGCAAACTCGTGCACCGCGGAGGCCGTCAGTTGGTAGTCCATCACACGCATCAGCAGTACCAGCACGTGCTCCGACATGCGGCCCAGCTCGGAGTCAAACGGCATGGTGCCCTCATCTTTGATAGACTTCTCAAAGATGCTCGTCATCGCCTCGAGGCTCTCGAACACAACCTGGCGGACCGGCTTGTACAGCGCGAAGTTGTTGAGGAGCAGGCAGAACTTCGTCTTGCGGCGCAGCGGCACCTCCTTGGTGTCCTCACTGTTCAGGTACTTAGTCACAATGGTGCTCGTCACGCGCCGCGTCATCTCCGCCACCGTCACGGCATCGCCTGCGAAGAAGCCGCCGGCGTTGGAGATGTCGCTCATCTGCACCCACTGGTCGAGCCTGGGGTCATCGATGGGAGCGCCGCTCTGCACGTAGGCGTCTATTGCAGCGAGAGCGGCCATTTTTTGTGTGATTGAGGGCGGGGGGCGCTCGCAAGATAAATGGTCTAGCGACTCCTGCCTTTAAAGAAGCCTAGTAAAAAGGAAGAAGTGGTGTGAGTCAAGTTAAGGTGCTTTTATGGTGAAACAATGTCTGCGCTGCGTTACTTTATGAGAAAGGAAGAAAAAATACGTAGTGTACGACGACGAAATACTTCTTCGTGAAGAACAGGGCGGTGTATCGACGAGAAGAACAAAAACACCATAGAAGTGTTCATTATGGCGAATTTGTGATTCGATTACGGAGGAGAGAGAAGAATAAAAAAGAGTGGAAGCAAGAGTGGAAGCAAGAGAGCATTACAAAGGGAGGTTTAAGATTGCGTCTGCGCCTGCCGCAGATATCCACAAGGCGACAACACTTTCAAAAAGCCGTTAAAACGCAATAAAAAGATGTGCGGCTTTCAAGAAGAAAACGTTTTGCGAGCATCCCCGTCTTTCTTTTCGCTCTTTCTTCTGTGGTGTTCCTTGTGTTTCCTTCTTCGCTTCAGCGCTTCGCTCATGCAACTGCGGCTCCTTCGCAGCCTGCAAAAACGCGGCGACAGAAGGGGAAAAAAATGCGTGACGAACTCTAGACGATTGCAGGATGGGCCGAGGGAAGAGAAAACACAACAAGGACGCGCCGTTTACGCGTTTGCGCCGGTGGTGCGTCGAAGCTGCGCGAGCATTTCGTCCGTTTTCTGCCACTCACCTTCCCATTTGGAGCCGTTCTGACGAGCCAAGTCAGCCGTCGGCATCGAAGAGAAGGACAGCGGCGACACATGTGGCGACGGGGGCGGTGGCGCAGAAGAGGACGACGCTGAAGATTCCTGTGTTGTTTGCGGCGTGGGCGCGGAAGTTGACGATGCTGTCGGCGCCTCCGCATTTTCTTCGGCGATGGCGGGAGCCGCCGTCGTGCGGCCGTAGAAGACGGACCAGAAGCGCCTCCATCCCTCCTCCGGGGACGAGGAGGAGTGGGGGGCGGGGTGGGACAACGCGTGCGCGTCATGCGGTGGAGAAGCGTCTCTGCCTTCCTCACATCCAGTCACACCCGCGGTGGATGACAAGGAACCTCTCGTTGCAGCGTTGCTGCTGCTGTTGGAGCTGTGTTTCTTGCGCGGAATTGGCACCGGCGCGGACACCTCCGCCATCAAGCGGCGCAGCGCCGTGAAGGAGACGGAGACAACGTTCCTGCCCGCTCGATCCTCCACCGCATCATCCTGAAAGCCGCTGGGGTAGTCGGCGTGTGAATGCCTCTCCGCCGTGGGGGCAGCGTGCGACGTCGTGGTGGTCTCTGTTTTTTGGAGTGTCGGGGTGTGCTCGGTGTTTGGCGCATCCCTCCTTTGCGTATTCTCTTCCTTCTTATCTTCCGCTCTCTTTACTCCACTGTCTGGGGCGACGGCGTCGAACAACGTCTGCTTCCACCACTGAGCTGCTCGCGCACTAAAGGAAGCATTTCTGCTCGTGTTGCTCGTGACATCGTCTGATTGCTGCTCATGACTGCGACGGAGCGAGGCGCGCTGTGCGCTAAATGCGGACGCGAAGAGGGGAAGCGACGCGGCTGTTTCAGCCGCAGCAGGCCTTGACGAGGAGCTGCCGTGTAGATGTACATACGACATCAAGCGATGCCACCACCCGCTGGTCTCCTCGGCCGCTGCTGCCGTTGTTTGCACGCTCGTGCCAGCTGATTCCATCTTGACTCGCATCGCCTCCGACACCATTGTGCCGTCGTTGGTGTAGTACTGGCGACACAATGGCAGCACACGCACCTGCTGGTCCGGTGCGACGCCGGCGTAGGCCGCGGCAAACGCCGCTTCCCTCACCTCATCCGGAAGCACCGACTCCATCATGTCCGCCGCCGCACTCGCTACACTCTCCACGCTGCCCACGCTAACTCCCGCACCGTGGGTGGTGACGCTGGACTGGCTGATCTTCGCCAGAGAGGCGGGGGTGGTGCCGCCCTTCCGCAAACTCGACTCGTGCATCACGAGAACGAGGTTGGCGTGCTTGGACAGGTAGCTCTCGTTCAGCTTCTGAATGAATTGTGGGGTGACCGCCACGCCATCGTGCATGTACAAGAGGAACGTCACGCGGCGTCGGGTTAAGTTGGCCTGGGTGCAGGTGTGCAGGATAAGCTTGTGCTCCGTGTAGTGTCGCCCGAGGGGGAAGGTGCGGATGATCATGCGAGGCAGGAACCACGTGTTGTTGAAGGACACTCGACGAATTCGATCCGCAATGCGCGTCTCCACCAGCTCAATCGGCAGTGCACGCTCAATGTCGACAAAGAAGGGGAAGGGTGCGTGGAGAGACAGCTCGCGTAGGACGGCGGTCGCCGCGGCGTACTCCTCGGCAGCCCGCTCCTCAGCCGACGCCGCACCGTCGCTGCCAATAGGGATGACCGTCATGGGTCGCCGCTGGTCGTCGTAGCCGAGAACGAGGTACGACGCGGAGGAGAGGAAAACGTTGGTGCTGCTGCGCCGGTGCTCCTCGCGACGACGGTCGGCGATCTCGGCTTGCTCGAAGTAGTCCGCGGCCAGGTCAGCGGCGGCCTGCTTCGTCCACGTCTCCCCGGCACTCTCCTCATCGGGCGGGGTAGCACAAATCTCCTCCCACGGGGCGAACATGCGAAAGAGCGAACTAGCCACAATTTGCGACTCCCAGTCGATGCCGACGACGTTCAGCGCGACGATGCTGGCCAGGGCGAGCCACGTCAGCAAGGACCAGTAGGACGACAGAATGTAGGACAGGGGCAGATTCCACGCACAGCGCTGCTTCATCACAAGACTCTCCTTCAAGCTCAGCTTGTGGGATTGGGTATTAAGGAAGCGCCACATGTTCAGCGTCGTCGCAATGCGGGAGCGGGTGGTGGAGATGGGCAGCTGAAGATCAATCGCTGCGTTCAGCACGTACGTGTAGCGCGGGTTGCGGCCCGCCGACTCCGCCAGGACCTCGCGCAGGATCATGACACTCGCCCACGGCGATAACGTGAGGGGTAGCGAGCTGACGAGTAAGCGCAGCTCAGCTGGGATGTCATTGGCCCCTCCATGCGGGTCTGCGTCGGCCTCATCCTTCTCTCCCTTCTCTACACGCATATCCACCGGATTGCACCTGGCATTCTCCTCCTCCTCCGCGCTGACGGCATCGCCTCTGTTCGGCTTTCGAATCCTCCGACGCAGTCTCTCCGCCCCTCCTGGCCCGGCGGTCGCCTCTGCGCGCAGCCGGCGCCTGCGCTCCTCCCTGCGCTGTGCGATGCGCTGCCGCGTCGTCGCCGGGTCTTCAGCGACGTTCACGAGCAAAAAAATCTTGCGACGGTACTCATCTTGAATGTTCGGCACCGGTACGTGCTGCGTGACGAAGGCAAAGAGCTCACTGCTCACCACGATGGGCTTCTCTGAGTGCGCCGAGCTCTCGTCCACCTGCGACTTCACCAACTCTTCAATGAGATTAAGAAAACGCTGGCGGAGAATCGGGGGCACCGGAATGCGTGGTGGGGCGGCGGGCGTGGGCCGTGCGTCCTGCGCTGCACCGCCGCCCGCACTACTCCTCTCCCCCTCTGACTGACCAGCTTGTCCCGATAGAGGGGCTGCCGCTGTCGATGCGGACGAAGTGATGTCGTGCACACTACTTTCTGAGCTCGGTGTATGCTGGGCCTTCGAATTCTTCGCGGTGCCGCTCGTGTCTTTCGTTGCCTCCGCCTCCGTCTCCCCACCACTTCCACTCATCACGGCAGACAAGGTGCTGGCGTTGGAGAGCTGGCGCAGCTGGTCTTGCACCTGCTCCTTCAACCTCCGCTGATCCCGCACAATCCCCTGCAGCATTTCCTTGAGAGACCGGTAGGACGACACGCAGAGGGCCCAGGGGCTGCCGTCCATCACATGCAGCTCCTCCATTTGCGCGCGTACCGTCTCATCATGAAGACCGTAGCCGCCGGTGGTGCTGTCCGACGGACCGCTGGAGAACAGCTTTGTGCCGAGCTCCGCTAGGTACTGCAGGTCCTCGGCAGAGAAGGCGTAGCCGTCGCGTCGAGCCTTCTCCTCGAGTGCCGACAGCACGTCTCGCAGCACGGACGTGTAAAGGTCTTCGCTGCTGCAGCTCTCCAGCAACGGCAACAGCTGGCGCACGACGACCTTCAGGTCAATGGTGGATCGATTAACCAGCCCGCTCTTCTCCAGCGCGACGAGGGCCTCGGTGATGCTGCGGTCGACCAGTCGCTTAAAGTGAAACTCGCACACAGGGCTGGAGACCATCTCACGTAGCAGCCACGTCGTCAGCTCCGGCAGGTGTGGGCTGGAGGCAGGGACGTGCGACGTTTCGGCCATCTCGTACGCATGCTTCAACACAACATCAGAGAGCACCACAATGACGTCTTGGATCACCGCAGAAGAAGTGCGTTGCGCAACGTCGGCAACGTTAGCACCGCCCTCCGCAGGCGCCGCTGTTAACGCCTTACGCAGCCGGATGACGCTGCTGACCGCCGCAAAGGCGGCAATCGGCAGCGGCAGTTTACTTTGCGACGCGAGCGCCGACGTCGACGTTGACGGTGGCTGCGACAATGTTGCGTCTCTCTGGGCCGCCTCCGCCCGCACCAACAGTACGTATCGCAGCAGAAGACACAGCAGAAGGATATGCTGCAGCCCCAGGGCCTCCTCGGCGACCGTCATCGTCGTAGTGTGTCCGGGCGACGATAATGATGGAGCTGTGGAAGACGACGACGTGTGCAGGGCTGCGGCTACTTCCTGTGGTTTGAGCATCTTTGCAAGGCTGTCCCAGAAGTCGCCATCAGGGATTGCGGTGGAGCCGGTGCCGCCTGTCCCGATGGCCGCGAGAGCAGCGATGTCGGACATCATCACCTCCACTCGCCGCTCCTCCATACGCAGCAGTACGTGCCGTATCTCGCTCATCTTTGGGCACGGCGTGAGGGACGAGGGCGAGCCGCGCATGCGTGGGCCGTCGGCACCGTCATACCTCGACACCTCACCCCACCTGTCGCCATCACCGCCATCCCTGTCCCCACCATATCGACTCTCATCACCGCCACCAACGCTGCTGCCGCGCACCGCGGCGCCACGCACACGCTGTTGATGCTGCAGCAGCGACCACAAAATGAAGAGGGCGCGCAGGGACGGGGCACGGCTGTAGTAGTCGGCCAGCTCCATCGAGGCGGACTCCTCCTGCAACCAGCGGATTCGATTGTCCTCGTCCGCGCTGAGGAGGAGGCGCGCGATGAAAGCGGCGTTCGCGGGATCCGCGTTGGACGGGACAGGAACATTTCCTGCCTGAGTATCACCGGCGACGGCAGATGGTGTTGTGTGAGACATAAGTTGGGCCATCTTAGTTGGGTCACTGCAGCTGAGGACCGCTGCAGTCACGGGCGGCGCGCCGAGCGTGTCCCTCAGCCGCGTGTGCAGGTCGACGCCGAGGGTGGTCCGTAGAAGGTCCTCTACGCCTCCGAGCTTCAGCGACCACACGAAGTCATCGCGCACGCGCTCCGCTGCCTCTGTCTGCGCCGCGAAGGTGGCGGGGTACAGGAGAGCACTGCAGCAGCAATACGGCTGCGCGCACGGTGCCTTGCTGCTTTTGCCGAGTAGGTAACGGGTAGATGTGTCGAAGGACGAGCCAAGCATGCCAGCGGCGCAGCGGTTGACGCGCGACTGCCGGCTGCGCAGCACAGAGAAGGGGGATCGGTAGTGAGTTACGTAGTCGTCGCTGTTATTGTAGTTTGGGGAGGAAGACGGGGCCGTAGAAGGTGGCCGCGGTCCGTGGCTTCTGGCGCTCCCGTTTTCGCTGCCTGCAGTTTCATCCTGCGGTGGCGGCCACGTGAACGCAGAAGGGTAGTCATAGGTCCCCAGCCCTTTGAAGGTGACCGACACAGATGTGCCACGCACCACAGATGACCTTAGCGTGGGCCGGCGATGGAGCATGGAGCAAAGAGTGTATAAACATGCAGAAAAAAACCGTAGAAGACTAAGTGTACCGTTGCAGTGAGACTCGATCTTCACCCCTTGACAAAGTAAGAAAGTACGGTGAAGTGAGGGGAAGAGGAGAAGAGGCAAAAAAACAGGGAAGTCGTGAGAGAGAAAGGCAAGGGTTTCCCTTTCCCAATAGCGGCTTAACAAACCAAACGCAAAGAAAGCTATTATTTAGACGTAAAGCAACGTGCGTCAGTCGTGTGTGTGTGTGTGTGTACCTCTTATTGAAAAGGGAGAAGAAATGAAATTGTTCGAGTTGTGAAAGATACGGAAGTCACGCATGTTCAAAAGAGACGGCGGTGCAGAAGAAAAAGAAAGGCTCTTATTCATTCCAACGTTTCCCAAAACGCACAACCAGCTCTCTACTGTAGATATCGTTGCTGTGAAAACCCATGAGAAACACGATGCAATAAGAGCAGAGAAAAAAAAGAGCAGGGTGGCAGAGCGGATCGACAAGAAGAGATCTAAACCTCTCGCTACAGCGCATCTGCTGGCGCACGTTCTCCTTTCATCGGGGAAGAAAGAGGCTGCTAAGAACATCAACGTCATATACCAGTGCAACATTTCGCAGTTCACATTCATTTCCACCGCATTGCGTTGTTGTTTGTTGCTTCAATGAAGCTCCCAAAATGCAGGAAGCCAATTCCAACGGAGAGAGCCATCGAAGGGCAATGACGACGTTGCAGGTCCCTCCGCGCAGAACTGCCTTTCGTCTCTTTCTCACATGAAATGTGTTCGTTGATAGCGTAACACTTCCAGAGATCAACGAGTCGAACTTCCCTCTCGCACACACACAAGTTAAAATTCTCTTTATGTTCCTCACCTGCTCTCCTACGTGCGGTACTCCCAGCGGAGTACCCTCGACAACGCGCTCAAAACCCCACCAGACAGCGCGAGAATCGAACGTCACCACGAAGATCCGATTTCGCAGTGGGAAGAACGTCCCTTTCAGGCGCACGAAACCGGTCAACGCGCACGCCGCGCAGGGCGATCGTCGCCGCTAGCCGCGGACTTGCCAGGACCGAAGCCGAAGCTCACAGCACCCGTCGCCGGGCTGCCTAAACTAAACGAAGTCGGCGCCCCGGCGGGCGACGCAGGCCCCATCGTCGGCGCAGCAGGCGCGCCGAAGCCACCCGTTGCCGCTGCTGCCGGAGTGGCAACGGCCGTGGCGGCGGAGGCGCCAAACCCAACTGGGGCCGGCGCAGTGGACGAGGCGGTGGTGGTGGCGGTGTTGGGGACGCCGGCTGCCGCCCCACCCGGCGCCGCGGTGGCCGCACCAAACCCGGAGCCGCCACCAGCCCCAGCAGCGGTGGTGGTAGAGGCAGCAGCCGGCTTCGCGCCAAAGCCGCCCATTGCAGCGGCATTGGTTGGCGAGGCCGCCCCAAAGCCACCCGTCGCCGGGGCGCCGAAGCCGCCCCCCGTCGTCGTCGTGGGGGCTGCCGTGGCCGGCTTCGCCGCAAACCCACCCACAGTGGTGGTGGTGGTCGCGGTGGTCGTCGCCGGACCTGGCGGAGGCGGTTGCTGCCGCGGCAACGGCGGGATGTCGAAGTACGCCGAGGCCGTGGCACGGCGGAAGAGCGCCATGCTGTTGCGCTGCGCCTCGGTGTCGGTGAACAGCACGTCCGCCTCTGCTTGGCCGTACTGCCGCGTGAAGAGCTCGCGGGCGGTGTCGGTGAGGCTGTGCAGGTGCGCCGCCACGCAGGAGAAGTCCCGCAGCTGGTTCAGCTCGTACAAGAGAGAGGCGTTGATTTGCGCGATGGCGTCGCCGGGGATGGCGCTGCCGCCGCGGTGGCCAGGGCGGTCATTCGAGCCAGACCCTCGCAGCGGGCGCCCGGGGGGGACGAGGGTGGCTTCTAGTGCGGCCAGCTCCTCGTGGACGCTGTCCAGCCGTCGACTCAGCTCTTCCACCAGCGAGGCGAACGGAGACGCGGCGTTGCGATTCACCGCAGGTCGGTAGGCGCCGCCCCGTGAGACCGACGCGCTGCTGCTGCTGCTGGCGGACAGCGGCAGACCTTGATCGAGCAAAGGCTCCCACACGTGGCGCTCGTAGTCCCGCACGCTGGCCTCCAGCTTCTCCGTCCGCTGCAGCTGACGCCGCGCCTGCCCTTCGTGCTGGTTGCAGTGCACGGCGACGATATCGACAGCGCGATTGCCACCGCCTTTCAGCGCGGCAAGTTTGCCAAGGAGGCTGCGGTAGCTCGCCGCAGCTGTCTCCCCGGCATCTCCCTTCGCCGACGCAGCACCTACGGACGGCGATGCGGTCTTGTCTGATTCGTTCAAATACTCATAGACCTTCTTGGTCGCCTCCCGCTCTGCATGCATGAAGCTGCGTAGCTCCATCAGATGCTGCTGCAGCGGCTGGGGAAGACTCTCAAACGGGGTCTGCTCCGTCACCAGGGAGAAGTCCACCTCGCGTGCCCAGCTCATGGCGTTGCCAGGACCTTTAATCCCCGGGTAGGGGTACTGCGCCGCGGTGGGGGCCGCGTTGGCGGCGGCGGTGGAGGTCGTCGTGCCGCCGAAACCTCCAAAGCCGCCGCTCAGGCCGAACCCGCCGCGTCCTGCGCCAAAGCCGGTGGTGCCTGTGGAGGTGTTGAACCCTGTCAACCCCCCGGCAGGTGCGCCAAAGCCGCCACTGCCCGTTGCACCGAAACTCGGCGTGGTGGTCAGCGGCTTCGCACCGAACCCGCCACCCGCAGCACCGACACCAAAGCCACCACTGGTAGCAGCGCCAGCAGCTCCGAAGCCACCACTCGGTGCCGGGGCAGCGGAGCCGAAGCCGCCACCGAAACCGCCGGTTGCAGGCTTCGCACCAAAGCCCGTACTCCCGGCCGCGGGTGCCGCACCCCCAAAGCCGCCGCCGGTCGTACTCCCAAAGCCGGAAGTCGCGGCTGCCGGCTTCGCACCAAAACCACCAAATGACATCCTGCCGAACTCGTGATCGTTGTCCGCTTTTTACTTTTCGCCCTCTGCGTGTGAGGTTGTGCCACCTGCGCAGCTACCACCCACAGCAACGATAGTTCTGATACTAGAGTGTGTTCGGAGCACCTCTTTGAGTTATTAGCTTCGGCGTTGCAAATCCCGGCTCACATGGTGAAATCGAATGCATGAAGATGAGCCACGGGAAAGCGACACCAAATATTGGTGTGTCGATAATGAAAAGGAAGAAAGAAAAAGAGATGAAAGGTGAAGAAATACATTCGATGCGTTGCCGTTGAAAGGTGACACTCGTTTCTCTTTTAAATAAGTTGTATTCTGTTTTCTCTGTGCAATAACGGTGCACCAGGCACCAATAATGATGAAGTATTGACGTGTTTTTTTTTCTATTGATTTGCTTCGGGGGGTCGACGAGATGAGCTCCGGCTGTTTCAATCTTTTCCCTTTGGGGGGCAGTCGTTCTTATTTGTTGCTGTTGTTGGTGTTCACATGATCTGCTCACCACAGTGAAGAGAAAAGCAATGTATTCCCCTCAAAGAAGAGACAGACGTACGCGATCTATGTAAGAAGAAAAGTATCTTTGCCTTTGACGTTGCGAAACTCAGACCACTCTTTGTATCCTCTATAAACCGTCATCTATTTGGGAGAGAGGTACGCTCTTGTGCGCTAAACGTACAAAGTCAACGGGGATACATGGCGGTAACACACACACACACACGCCCAGTCCCTGCGACACCAATTACGAGCTTTGCGGAGTGCTGGTGTAGCTCAACCGCGCGTATCGCGCGTCTCACGCCGCATCGCGCCATGCCACAGTCGTGCGCCGCCCCTGCTTCTCCCACTCGCGACGGTAGTAGAGAGCGAGGGCCACGCGATCGGTTCGCGCGAACGTTGGCAGCATCGTTGTCTGCCGCCCACCTGCGAGTCCACTTCGCGGGTGCACAGCAAGTCGCACCGGGGCTTGCATGACAGGGATACGACGCCCGTTCGCCGGTTCGGCGCGCGACGTGTGCTGTGTCTGCCTCGCCATGTCCAGCTGACGCGCGCGTGACCGCGAGACGCCATCACTCGACCTTGCGCGGCCAGTCTCGCCGGCAAGGCTTTGGGACGCCCGGATGATCCGCACGTCCTGGGCCTCGCGGTACGGGTGGCGGCAGTCCCTTTCTGTGGAGGTGCACTGCACGCAGGCTACGCTGCGGTCCGGGCTGCGCACTCCACGCGTCGGCACAAAGAGCGCAGACTTGGCCTTGGGGACGACGTGGCGAAAAGCATCTGGAGGCGCTGCACCGGAGTGCGAAGACGCATGGCGGCGCCAACAGCCGTTGTTGTTTTCGCGGTGCACGAAAGGAGAGTCGGAGCGCCTGGGGAAGACATCTTTATTGCGCCGAGAGACGCGTGCCCTTCCGCGCGATGACGACGACAAAGACGACGATGAAAATATGTTCCCATCGCTGCTGAAGCCTCCAGAGGAGGTAGAAGAGGCAGCAGACACGCCGCTGTCATCGCCCAGTCCTTTGGGGGACCGGTGATCATCTGCGTGGCGGCTACGACGAGGCGGACGTCCGTTTTCCTCGCAGCCCCGCGAGAACCTCTCACCGCGCCCGCTCTCGTACGCACTGCTCTCACTACTCGCCTCGGTGTGGAGCACAGGATGGCATTCATCAAACGGCTCCTCCAGCGGCACTATCTTTGCCAGGGCATCAGCCCGTGCGTTGGAGACTTGCCGAGGCATCGCAGATGACAGAAGCAACGCCCTGTACTCCCTCATCCACCGTGACAGAACATCCCGCTCTCTTGACGTCAATTGGGTGTGGAGAGAGGATAACTCGAAAGGGGCACTAGCGCCCCAGGAGCTGCGTAGGACAGCGTGAGGAGAGCAGGCGGTGGCGTCTGCCTGCGCATCGCCTTCAAGATTCACAGTAGGTGCAGACGAAATTAGCGGTTCCGCTTCTGACCCACGAGACACGCTCGTCATGTCGGCTTCGTCACCTGCCTTGTCCTCCACTCCGACCGTCAAGACGGCAGACTCGTCCCGTTTCTTTGCGGACGCCGTAGACCCTAAAGCGGACAAAGACGAAGCGGAGGTGGGGGCGCGGCTCGGTGGTTTGCTCTCGTGCGTGATGGAGGGCGGCTGCGTAAAGCGCGCGTCGGACACCAGGGGGTGTGACATCCCGGACCGTACCGACGACGCCGACCCCGACGCGGCGTCCCGCGGCCGCGTCGCAGAATACTGCACCGATGGAGACGACTCCGTTAGAGTGGAAGTCGAGGAGGATGAGGAAGACAACGCGGCAGTGCCGCTTGCCTCGCCCATGATCACCGCAATTGTCGCGTCATCGTAGTCGAGCTGCCGTAGTGTGGCGCGCACCACGACGGGGTCAACGCCGGCCTCGGTGACGACGTGCTCGAGGTAGTCCGTGTACGCCTCCTCGGGTGACGCCAGCATTGCGGAGGTGAAGGATGAGTGTGTGGCCCCTGTGTACGTACGCGTATCTTTTTCGCCTATGCTGCTGTCAATTGTTCGGTGCAACCTGACTGGGCCAGGACCGTCAAATCTTAAAGGCACACGTTGGAATGAGAAGAAGAAAAAGCGAGTGGGTTGGAGGAGAAGATGTAGTACAAATACCTCGTCTATCAATAGCTGTGCTGAATCTATGGAGAACAAACGGTGCCTTTACCTACGTGGGGTAAATTTTCATATGGAAATACCGTCAAGGAAGGTTGTAGGAACCGTTTCGCGGACTGTACGTCTGCTGCTTCGTTGTGTTCGAAAAAAAAAGCCTTTGCTCGGCAACAGCTTGTCTTGAGTTTACGCCTCTGATAACCAAGCGTGCATGGGATGAGGGAAGAAACGGATGTCACCTAGAAGAAGACTTATGAGAGTTTTCGATCCGTGCAAAGTGGCGTGTCTTCCTGGGACTTGGATGGAAGTGCAACACGCAGTGCTTCAGACAGAGAGAGAAAATGGGCTGCCGATGTTACTCTACTGTTCGAGTGGCAACTTAATTCTCTGCCACTAGCATCATTTCGGCGGACGGGTTCAAAGCACCGCTGTACATACATATATGTGCGGGTCTCCCTTGCGTTTTCTTTAACACTCGCAGCATTTCGTGCCTGGCATGTATTATTTTGTGTGTGTGTGGCAAGCCATGTGTTGCGCCTCGACAGGTGACTTGAATGCTTGTCTTTTGATTGCTTATGTGAGTCGCATTTGGAGAAGCGCGAAGGAGAAGGTGTATCACATTACAAATGCAGGTCTCCCCTGTGCCACCTCTACGCCTCCTCATCTTCGTCCTCATCCTCCCACTCCCCCTCATCCTCCCACTCCTCATCGCCCTCTGCCACCGGCGGGAGCGACTGGGGATTTCCGCCAGTAGCGACCATTGTGGGTACGACACGCGACTTCTGCTGTTGCTGCTGCTGTCGCCGCCGCTGCTCCCTCTCCGCAAGCTTCCGTGCGTCCTCGTCGTCCGCCTCCCGCTCCGCCGCAGCCGCGGTGAGGGCGTACGTGTTGGCGAGCTGGTGAATGCGGCCAAAGAGCTCGCGCTCAAAGTCGATCTTGTCCTGCCGGCTCCACGGCTCGGCCGGCATCATGTCCTCCTCGCCCTCCTCCACCTCCTCGTCCGCGCCATCTTCGCCGTCGTCCTCCCAATCCTCTTCCGCCTCTGCCTCGTCGTCCGGAAAGCCAAAGACGGCGCCGTGCGAACCGACAATCCGCACATCGTTGTCAGGATCACGGCGGGCCTGACGCAGCTCCTTGCGGGAGTAAAAGTGCGCTGCGTCGTCGGGCTGCTGCAGGTAGTCCATAAAGTCCGCCTCCTCCGCGTCATCCTCGTCTTCCCACTTCTCCTCCATCATGTCCTCGTCGTTGCCGTGCGCGGTGGCCGTGTGGTGCGACAGCATCAAGCCGCCGCGTCCGCCGTTCTTCGCCGCAGCGGCAGACGCCTGCCCGAGGATGCGATCGAGGACGGAGTCGGCGGTGTTTCGGTCCTCCCCATTCGAGGGATCCATGCCCATCATGGATGGGCCGAACATGGCCTGAAACTGCCGCGCGTGGCGGCTGGCTGCGTTGGGGAAGTCGTGGTCTCTGATTCTGTTCATGTCGCCTTCCTCCTCCCCGCCGTTGTCCTCGTCGTCATCGTCCTCCTCGTACGGGTGCTGCGGGCCGTACCGCGCAGCCAGCTTTCGATACATCGCGTTTATTGGGTCGTCGTCCTTGCCGCCATACACGGCGTCGGTGGACGAAGCAGGGGTGGCGCGGCCCTGCTCCCTGTGCAGGGCGATGCGTCGACAGCGCAGCTTTTCCCGTTCATTCGACATGTCCAGGTACTCGAGCGTTTTGATTAGAATGTTCACCTGCAGCTCCTCCGCCTCCTCCTCTGTATTCTTCTCCGGCGCGGTCCCCACGAGGGCGACTTCATCCTTGTGGTCCTCGTAGGTGGCAAACGCGATGAGCAGGTCGTCACGCGCGGTGGCTTCCATTGTGGTGGCGAAGTGGTAGTTGAGTGACACGTCGGTTGAGTCAGAGCTGGTGGAGCTGTCGTCGTCGCTGTACTCGATGCCGGCCTGACGCCGCAGAAGCGCACGCACGAGTTTGATGTGCTGCGCGCGTTCTTGGATGTCCGACGGGTACCCAATGTCGGCCGACCCGTCGGGTTTTGCCATGGGAAGGCTGCCCGGTTTCACTGACGTACTTGGCGGCGAGGCGGCACCCAGACGAACACCCATTTTCGACTTGTCCTTCGAAAGCTGCCGCGCCTTTGTCTTCGCCGCATCAAACAAATTAGCCGTCCCGGTGCCGCCGGCGAACGCGTCGTCGTCGTCCTCTGCAAACCGGTGGAGACGCAGATTTGACCACGCCCGCTGCCACCACGATGGTATCGCCTCCGTTGCGGCTGCTGATGTGACTCCGCCCTTCTCGTCCTCGTCCGTGCGATGCGCGGCTGTGTAAAGGAGACGGCCTCCGACGAGAATGGACACACCGACAGCGAGAGTCGCGCCCACGACGACCGTGGCGCGGCTGAGAGGGCGGCGGTTTCCATTTGCTTCGGTAGCGACTCCAGCGACAGCCGCGACGTAGCTGTGCTTCAGCTCCATCTTGGGAGGCGAGGATGATGCTCCGAACATGACCTACGAGTAGCTGCTGGGTCAACTTACACGTTTGATGTCGCGGAGTGAAGATCAAACACTACGTTGAAAACTTTAATGATTCAATGGCGCGGTTTTCTTTAACCAAAACGAAAATACGCTTCTGACTTTCTTCGTTTTGGAAAAGGCTAACAGAAGGCAACGTAGCGTGTCTCCTCTTTTTTGTCTTTCTTCGTAGAACTCCACCTAAGTCCTCTTCGGCTTTTCTCTTATGCTTCCAGAAGGCGTCTGGCCTTTCTTTTTCAAGATTATTTGCAGCTTTGAACGTGAAAAAGAGTCCCGCCCGTGTACACCTTACCGTGACCTCCGGTGCTGGATTTTTGGCGCGTGGGGCACAGTAATTGTGGTTGCTCTTCGTGGACCCAAGGAAGCAACGCCTATTACATAGATCTTCGTTCCTGCCTGTGCTCACCTACAACCTACAAGCTGAGTGGGAGCAGAAGAACGTAAAAGGAAGGATAAATGACAGGAAAAGAGATGAGAATGAGTCCCCATATCACAGTCGAGTAAGAACAAGCGGGGCAGTCGAAACAGAAACTAGAACTGGCAACAAGAAAAGTGCGATTCACATCTTCTTTGAGTACAAGACATGAATACTGCGCCAAACGCGCTGCACTTTTTTCACAGCCATTGATCATCACTACGACTCCACAGATGATAGTATTCAGCGCATCATTGCACCAACGCACTCCACGTGCGATTATCGGTGCACCTTCGAACGAATGGCGTTGGAAGATGCGTCGGAGGTAGCGCCGCAGACCTGGCATAAGACGCACGTTTCAAAAAGGTGGCGAGTTTTCTTTTCTTCTTGACGCTTTCACTCAATAGTTGAAAAATAACAATCCCTCTGCGCACGTTGTGTGTGTGTACATACAGATTACCGGTGTGAATACAAGTCACCGACGAAAGAGTAGTGAGAAGCTGGAAAGCAGAGAGCAATGCGCCTTGTCTTCTTTTCCGCGGAGAAGAAAAAAGAAGCGGCAATGCCGCACTCCTTCATTCAGATGCGAAAGCAAAAGAGGAAACAACGAATAATGCTGTGTGCGGGTGCGGGTGTGCCTTCGCGAACACAAACGTAGAACGTTGAGTGCTTTCCGGTCTCCACCTTTTGCTTCAGCATTGGCCACCACTTCTGCTTCTTTCGAAGCGCTTCATTAACCGTGACAGGGATGCAAACAAATTTATCGTTTCTTTATATTTTGCAGTTTTTTGAACTCCTTGCTGCTCGACGTTTCCTCTTTCCTCAGAAAAAAAAGAGCTCGTAAGTGTAGATGATGCTGCTCTGCTGATTTCACGCAAGGGAAACAAATCGAAGACAAAGGGTCATGTATATGTGGATGGATCAACGCAACAGCGTAGCGTATCTGCTTAGTAAATTTCAAAAAAGGGAAAAGGAAAGGCAGCCACACTGAGGCGTTCTATCGACAAAAGCGATAAACAAAAAACATAGCAAACGAAAATTTAGCCTAGTTGAGAAATAAATAAATTGAAGGAAAGAAAACGGAAAAAGAGGAAAACACCACTGCGGCTCCGTCGTTCGAAGAAACGTAAAAAGAAAAGATATCATCAATTTTTCCATCAGCGTGTTTCAAAAGAAAAAGAAGAAAACTGAAAGCCCACGAGTTGTGCACGCACTTCCGCGTGCATGGGAACGCCGCGACGGACGCAATTTCCACAGCGTCTCTGTCATTGTGTGTGTGTGGGTGTGTGGCACTGCGGCGGTGTAAGAATCAAAAGAGAAAAACGGGATTATATATATATATATATTTCGGGGCCATCTTCACTTTCTCTTGTCTCTTTTAATCGGTGGCGGGGACGCCGGAGACGCCGGTGCTTTCAACACCGCACTCGTTTTCGCCACGCTTGATGAGGAAGTAGCCGTTGTCACCCCAGTCACCGTTCCAGCTGTTCGCGATCTTCCAGTACTTCACGCCGTTCTGCACGCCCCAGCCGACCAGCCGCACGGCATGTCCGCCAAGGCGTTCGCCGGTGACGTGGCTGTAAACGCCGCTCTTGTAGGCCGTGAAGTCGGCGTACACGTCGAAGGCGACCTCAAACGGGCCGCCCGCCATCAACTCGCGCTGGTAGCCCTCCTCGTCGCGGACGCCGTACGATGAGGTGCCCTTGTACTTGACCATCTTGTCCTGCGAGTTGGTGCAGGTGGAGTTGCACGAGGGGGTGTCGTAGATGGTGCTCGGGCAGGCGGGGTACTTGCTGCTGTTCGTGTGGTGAGCGCACGGGGCAAAGGGGTAGGGCTGGCACGTTTCCGTCGTCAGACCCGTCCAGACCCACCACATCCACGCCGCCGACGGGAAGCCGCCGTTGCAACCCATGCCGCACACGATGCAACAGGACAGCAGGTCGCCCGTAGAGATGCGGCGGTCCGTGATGTTCCTGAGGGTGCAGTAGCGGTCCGACATGGACTCCGTAGCGGCGATGGCCCAGCAGGAGCCGCAGCTCGACTGGTCGCGGATCTCGGAGATGGTTTTGCACTGCGGCCAGTTCTCGGCCGAGTCGAACGACTCCGGGATGTCCCGCGCCAGCTCCTGTTTCGTGAAGACGCGCTGCGGGAGGGCGTCGTTGCGCATGTCACGCACACCCATCAGGCGCCGGATTTCATCGCGGCTCTTGCCGGTGATTACGTGACCATTCTCCGCAGAAGCCGTCCACTGGCCCTTCGCCTTCGCGTTGATCTCAGCGATGAAATCCTTGTGCAGGAGCGGCGCGGCCTTGGGAGCGACGTAGAGGCCGCTCACGGTTGTGGCCAGCAGCACGGTAAACAGCGCCACAAAGCACACAAGGAACTTGGCAGAGGAGCGCATGTTTTCTTTTTTCTTTTAGGGTTAGCAGTACGGAGCAAGAGTAGAAGAGTTTGAAAAGCAGGGAAGAAGACACAAAGTAGCACTTTTTTATCCCGAACGGGGTAAAGTAACGAAATGAAACGTCAACTTACATTTGCGGTCAGTCAGGGAAGAGAGGGGGGAGATGACGTTAAAGACGGGGTGGAGGTGGTGCGATACGGTGACAACGAAGTCAGGACAGAAAGAAAAAGAAAAACGCGAAACAAGAGGAAGATGCGTTTGAGCGAGTACTGTCGAGAAAAGAAAAGACGTTGCAGAGTTGAGGTTTCTGCAAGCATAGAACTCTGCGCGTAGAAAAATCACTCGCATGAGCTGGACTGAGCAACAACAGAAAAAAGAGTACGTCGCGGCTTCGCGCCTCTAGTAGGACTGTAGATCTCACTCAGTAAGCAATGTAAGTTCATCACAGCGAAGTGTTTCCCACTGCATCCGAGTGAGAACACACCGTTGCTTGTACCTACGTGTAACGTGAAAAGAAGGCAAAACATGTTCGCCTGCTTCGCCTATGTGCGTTTCTGAAACTATGTTGTCTCTTCTTTACGGGTAGGTTCGTGTCGGCAGCACTTGCCTGAAAGGGTGTGTTGTGTCCACTAGTCGCATTCCAATTCTTGCAGTTAAAATAAGCGCGCTGCACTTTTTTCATAGCCATTGATCATCACTACGACTCCACAGATGATAGTATTCAGCGCATCATTGCACCAACGCACTCCACGTGCGATTATCGGTGCACCTTCGAACGAATGGCGTTGGAAGATGCGTCGGAGGTAGCGCCGCAGACCTGGCATAAGACGCACGTTTCAAAAAGGTGGCGAGTTTTCTTTTCTTCTTGACGCTTTCACTCAATAGTTGAAAAATAACAATCCCTCTGCGCACGTTGTGTGTGTGTACATACAGATTACCGGTGTGAATACAAGTCACCGACGAAAGAGTAGTGAGAAGCTGGAAAGCAGAGAGCAATGCGCCTTGTCTTCTTTTCCGCGGAGAAGAAAAAAGAAGCGGCAATGCCGCACTCCTTCATTCAGATGCGAAAGCAAAAGAGGAAACAACGAATAATGCTGTGTGCGGGTGCGGGTGTGCCTTCGCGAACACAAACGTAGAACGTTGAGTGCTTTCCGGTCTCCACCTTTTGCTTCAGCATTGGCCACCACTTCTGCTTCTTTCGAAGCGCTTCATTAACCGTGACAGGGATGCAAACAAATTTATCGTTTCTTTATATTTTGCAGTTTTTTGAACTCCTTGCTGCTCGACGTTTCCTCTTTCCTCAGAAAAAAAAGAGCTCGTAAGTGTAGATGATGCTGCTCTGCTGATTTCACGCAAGGGAAACAAATCGAAGACAAAGGGTCATGTATATGTGGATGGATCAACGCAACAGCGTAGCGTATCTGCTTAGTAAATTTCAAAAAAGGGAAAAGGAAAGGCAGCCACACTGAGGCGTTCTATCGACAAAAGCGATAAACAAAAAACATAGCAAACGAAAATTTAGCCTAGTTGAGAAATAAATAAATTGAAGGAAAGAAAACGGAAAAAGAGGAAAACACCACTGCGGCTCCGTCGTTCGAAGAAACGTAAAAAGAAAAGATATCATCAATTTTTCCATCAGCGTGTTTCAAAAGAAAAAGAAGAAAACTGAAAGCCCACGAGTTGTGCACGCACTTCCGCGTGCATGGGAACGCCGCGACGGACGCAATTTCCACAGCGTCTCTGTCATTGTGTGTGTGTGGGTGTGTGGCACTGCGGCGGTGTAAGAATCAAAAGAGAAAAACGGGATTATATATATATATATATTTCGGGGCCATCTTCACTTTCTCTTGTCTCTTTTAATCGGTGGCGGGGACGCCGGAGACGCCGGTGCTTTCAACACCGCACTCGTTTTCGCCACGCTTGATGAGGAAGTAGCCGTTGTCACCCCAGTCACCGTTCCAGCTGTTCGCGATCTTCCAGTACTTCACGCCGTTCTGCACGCCCCAGCCGACCAGCCGCACGGCATGTCCGCCAAGGCGTTCGCCGGTGACGTGGCTGTAAACGCCGCTCTTGTAGGCCGTGAAGTCGGCGTACACGTCGAAGGCGACCTCAAACGGGCCGCCCGCCATCAACTCGCGCTGGTAGCCCTCCTCGTCGCGGACGCCGTACGATGAGGTGCCCTTGTACTTGACCATCTTGTCCTGCGAGTTGGTGCAGGTGGAGTTGCACGAGGGGGTGTCGTAGATGGTGCTCGGGCAGGCGGGGTACTTGCTGCTGTTCGTGTGGTGAGCGCACGGGGCAAAGGGGTAGGGCTGGCACGTTTCCGTCGTCAGACCCGTCCAGACCCACCACATCCACGCCGCCGACGGGAAGCCGCCGTTGCAACCCATGCCGCACACGATGCAACAGGACAGCAGGTCGCCCGTAGAGATGCGGCGGTCCGTGATGTTCCTGAGGGTGCAGTAGCGGTCCGACATGGACTCCGTAGCGGCGATGGCCCAGCAGGAGCCGCAGCTCGACTGGTCGCGGATCTCGGAGATGGTTTTGCACTGCGGCCAGTTCTCGGCCGAGTCGAACGACTCCGGGATGTCCCGCGCCAGCTCCTGTTTCGTGAAGACGCGCTGCGGGAGGGCGTCGTTGCGCATGTCACGCACACCCATCAGGCGCCGGATTTCATCGCGGCTCTTGCCGGTGATTACGTGACCATTCTCCGCAGAAGCCGTCCACTGGCCCTTCGCCTTCGCGTTGATCTCAGCGATGAAATCCTTGTGCAGGAGCGGCGCGGCCTTGGGAGCGACGTAGAGGCCGCTCACGGTTGTGGCCAGCAGCACGGTAAACAGCGCCACAAAGCACACAAGGAACTTGGCAGAGGAGCGCATGTTTTCTTTTTTCTTTTAGGGTTAGCAGTACGGAGCAAGAGTAGAAGAGTTTGAAAAGCAGGGAAGAAGACACAAAGTAGCACTTTTTTATCCCGAACGGGGTAAAGTAACGAAATGAAACGTCAACTTACATTTGCGGTCAGTCAGGGAAGAGAGGGGGGAGATGACGTTAAAGACGGGGTGGAGGTGGTGCGATACGGTGACAACGAAGTCAGGACAGAAAGAAAAAGAAAAACGCGAAACAAGAGGAAGATGCGTTTGAGCGAGTACTGTCGAGAAAAGAAAAGACGTTGCAGAGTTGAGGTTTCTGCAAGCATAGAACTCTGCGCGTAGAAAAATCACTCGCATGAGCTGGACTGAGCAACAACAGAAAAAAGAGTACGTCGCGGCTTCGCGCCTCTAGTAGGACTGTAGATCTCACTCAGTAAGCAATGTAAGTTCATCACAGCGAAGTGTTTCCCACTGCATCCGAGTGAGAACACACCGTTGCTTGTACCTACGTGTAACGTGAAAAGAAGGCAAAACATGTTCGCCTGCTTCGCCTATGTGCGTTTCTGAAACTATGTTGTCTCTTCTTTACGGGTAGGTTCGTGTCGGCAGCACTTGCCTGAAAGGGTATGTTGTGTTCCACTAGTCGCATTCCAATTCTTGCAGTTAAAATAAGCGCGCTGCACTTTTTTCATAGCCATTGATCATCACTACGACTCCACAGATGATAGTATTCAGCGCATCATTGCACCAACGCACTCCACGTGCGATTATCGGTGCACCTTCGAACGAATGGCGTTGGAAGATGCGTCGGAGGTAGCGCCGCAGACCTGGCATAAGACGCACGTTTCAAAAAGGTGGCGAGTTTTCTTTTCTTCTTGACGCTTTCACTCAATAGTTGAAAAATAACAATCCCTCTGCGCACGTTGTGTGTGTGTACATACAGATTACCGGTGTGAATACAAGTCACCGACGAAAGAGTAGTGAGAAGCTGGAAAGCAGAGAGCAATGCGCCTTGTCTTCTTTTCCGCGGAGAAGAAAAAAGAAGCGGCAATGCCGCACTCCTTCATTCAGATGCGAAAGCAAAAGAGGAAACAACGAATAATGCTGTGTGCGGGTGCGGGTGTGCCTTCGCGAACACAAACGTAGAACGTTGAGTGCTTTCCGGTCTCCACCTTTTGCTTCAGCATTGGCCACCACTTCTGCTTCTTTCGAAGCGCTTCATTAACCGTGACAGGGATGCAAACAAATTTATCGTTTCTTTATATTTTGCAGTTTTTTGAACTCCTTGCTGCTCGACGTTTCCTCTTTCCTCAGAAAAAAAAGAGCTCGTAAGTGTAGATGATGCTGCTCTGCTGATTTCACGCAAGGGAAACAAATCGAAGACAAAGGGTCATGTATATGTGGATGGATCAACGCAACAGCGTAGCGTATCTGCTTAGTAAATTTCAAAAAAGGGAAAAGGAAAGGCAGCCACACTGAGGCGTTCTATCGACAAAAGCGATAAACAAAAAACATAGCAAACGAAAATTTAGCCTAGTTGAGAAATAAATAAATTGAAGGAAAGAAAACGGAAAAAGAGGAAAACACCACTGCGGCTCCGTCGTTCGAAGAAACGTAAAAAGAAAAGATATCATCAATTTTTCCATCAGCGTGTTTCAAAAGAAAAAGAAGAAAACTGAAAGCCCACGAGTTGTGCACGCACTTCCGCGTGCATGGGAACGCCGCGACGGACGCAATTTCCACAGCGTCTCTGTCATTGTGTGTGTGTGGGTGTGTGGCACTGCGGCGGTGTAAGAATCAAAAGAGAAAAACGGGATTATATATATATATATATTTCGGGGCCATCTTCACTTTCTCTTGTCTCTTTTAATCGGTGGCGGGGACGCCGGAGACGCCGGTGCTTTCAACACCGCACTCGTTTTCGCCACGCTTGATGAGGAAGTAGCCGTTGTCACCCCAGTCACCGTTCCAGCTGTTCGCGATCTTCCAGTACTTCACGCCGTTCTGCACGCCCCAGCCGACCAGCCGCACGGCATGTCCGCCAAGGCGTTCGCCGGTGACGTGGCTGTAAACGCCGCTCTTGTAGGCCGTGAAGTCGGCGTACACGTCGAAGGCGACCTCAAACGGGCCGCCCGCCATCAACTCGCGCTGGTAGCCCTCCTCGTCGCGGACGCCGTACGATGAGGTGCCCTTGTACTTGACCATCTTGTCCTGCGAGTTGGTGCAGGTGGAGTTGCACGAGGGGGTGTCGTAGATGGTGCTCGGGCAGGCGGGGTACTTGCTGCTGTTCGTGTGGTGAGCGCACGGGGCAAAGGGGTAGGGCTGGCACGTTTCCGTCGTCAGACCCGTCCAGACCCACCACATCCACGCCGCCGACGGGAAGCCGCCGTTGCAACCCATGCCGCACACGATGCAACAGGACAGCAGGTCGCCCGTAGAGATGCGGCGGTCCGTGATGTTCCTGAGGGTGCAGTAGCGGTCCGACATGGACTCCGTAGCGGCGATGGCCCAGCAGGAGCCGCAGCTCGACTGGTCGCGGATCTCGGAGATGGTTTTGCACTGCGGCCAGTTCTCGGCCGAGTCGAACGACTCCGGGATGTCCCGCGCCAGCTCCTGTTTCGTGAAGACGCGCTGCGGGAGGGCGTCGTTGCGCATGTCACGCACACCCATCAGGCGCCGGATTTCATCGCGGCTCTTGCCGGTGATTACGTGACCATTCTCCGCAGAAGCCGTCCACTGGCCCTTCGCCTTCGCGTTGATCTCAGCGATGAAATCCTTGTGCAGGAGCGGCGCGGCCTTGGGAGCGACGTAGAGGCCGCTCACGGTTGTGGCCAGCAGCACGGTAAACAGCGCCACAAAGCACACAAGGAACTTGGCAGAGGAGCGCATGTTTTCTTTTTTCTTTTAGGGTTAGCAGTACGGAGCAAGAGTAGAAGAGTTTGAAAAGCAGGGAAGAAGACACAAAGTAGCACTTTTTTATCCCGAACGGGGTAAAGTAACGAAATGAAACGTCAACTTACATTTGCGGTCAGTCAGGGAAGAGAGGGGGGAGATGACGTTAAAGACGGGGTGGAGGTGGTGCGATACGGTGACAACGAAGTCAGGACAGAAAGAAAAAGAAAAACGCGAAACAAGAGGAAGATGCGTTTGAGCGAGTACTGTCGAGAAAAGAAAAGACGTTGCAGAGTTGAGGTTTCTGCAAGCATAGAACTCTGCGCGTAGAAAAATCACTCGCATGAGCTGGACTGAGCAACAACAGAAAAAAGAGTACGTCGCGGCTTCGCGCCTCTAGTAGGACTGTAGATCTCACTCAGTAAGCAATGTAAGTTCATCACAGCGAAGTGTTTCCCACTGCATCCGAGTGAGAACACACCGTTGCTTGTACCTACGTGTAACGTGAAAAGAAGGCAAAACATGTTCGCCTGCTTCGCCTATGTGCGTTTCTGAAACTATGTTGTCTCTTCTTTACGGGTAGGTTCGTGTCGGCAGCACTTGCCTGAAAGGGTGTGTTGTGTCCTATTAATCGCATTACAATTATTGCAATTAAGTAAAGCGCGTTGCACAGCGTCGTACGCAGCCGAAAGTGTAGCAACGCCACTGAGAAACAAATTATGGCTCACAAGGAAACAAAGAGGATGACAAAGTGGAAGCACACAGAAGAGAAGCGGTGCCCTCGCACACCTATCGTCCTATGCTTTGAATACTCACGTTTTCAACGCTGCGTTTGCAATGTCCTCTGAACCTGATACCGTGTGCGCGCGGCACGGTGCGTGGCCTGTCAGAGAGCGGTTCGCCAGATAGTGTTTGTCCTTTTCGTCAAACGCAGCTCTACGCCTCCCCACGCGTAGACCCTTCTTGTCGAGTGAGCAGAACAGCAATGAGAATTCCAAAGACAGCCAAAAGAACGAACAGAAGATTCCGCAGTCCGTTATCTGCTTTGCTGTCCTCCTGCTCCTCATGTGCTATCCAATCCGGCGCAGCGAGAGCAGCGGGGCCACTCGTTGCCGCTTTGCTCTTCGCAGGAGCGGCAGCAACGGCAGCTGCCGCACTCCTTGCCTCAGCTGCGTCAACCGTCGGAGGGGCGTAGCCGGCCTGAGACGCTTTGGGAAGGATGTCACGCGGTGCCCCTCGTCCAGCACCACGACCGCGGCCACGATCGCCGCGACCCCCACGTCCTCGATAACCTCCCCTGCCACCTCTGCCGCCCCTGCCACCGCGGCCCCCACGGCCACCACGGCCACCGCGACCGCGGCGGCGCGCAGCGTCCGTTTCCTGCGGTGGGCGGCTCGGCGTGAGGTCCGGGATGGCGGCCAGCGGACGGTGCGGCGGGTGCGGCTTCTCCGTGTGGTTGTTGCCGTGGTTGTAGTGCAAGAATGAGCAGGTGGTGACGACGTGCGAGCGGCGCCCGCGGCACCACGTCCCGCACTGCGTCTCCCACGGTTGCTCCTTCAGCTTCGTCAGCGCCAGGTTAAAGCGCAGCTCCGCCTCGAAGTACGCCGTCCGCAGTCCAGGAATGCCGATAAAAACGATGTTGGGCAGGAGATGCAAATCAGAGCAGGTGGCCGGGTTGTGGGATTCCTTGTCACTGCCCTCCACGTCACGGCGGCAGATCTGCATCTTCAGCGATCTTTCTGGGTTGCGCAGCAGCGCCTCCTTCCCGCGGTTGTCGACAAGCATATTCAGACGGATGTAGCGGTCCCGCACGAGGATGCCACGATTCGCTAAATGCAGATGCTGGCAGCCCAGGATGCTGTGCGGTGCAGCGATGACGCAAGGGGTGAAGGTGGCGGCCGGGTTGGACTTCAGTTTCCCCGGCACGTACGACAAACCTCTGTTCTTGACAAACGAAGAAAGCTTGTACTCGCGGTTGCCTACCGTGATGGTGATTGGTTTGACCGTCGTGGCGTTGGAGTTTACCGTCTCCTCTGCCTCATACTCGTGCTCCTCTTCCTCCTCGCTGACCTCTCCGTCAAGCTCTTCGTCTTCCTCCTCCTCGTCCTCCTCGTCCTCCTCGTCTTCCTCCTCTTCATCCTCCACCTCTTCTTCTTCCACCTCTTCCTCATCGCCTTCCTCTTCCTCTCGATTAGGAAAAGATTGAGCGGCGCCGGCGGCCGTGTCAGGGAGGGCAGCGGTTTTCTCCACCGGAGGTGGCGCCGGCTGGCTGGGAGCAGCAGCCTCACCGCATTCCATGGCAGCGTTCGCTGCTTCACCATCCGTACGGTCCATTGCGGTGACTAACTCCTACAAAACAAAAAATGGTGTGTCCTTTTTTATTCTGTGCGAAACCCACAGTCTTGCGAAGTGCACCTTGAAAATTTTAAGTTGTGTGTGATAGCGGACCAACTGATAGCACTGTATGCACCACAAAACGGGGACAAGAGAAAAACCAAACAACGAAAGGGAGATGAAGCAACGAGAACATTACGTACAGCAGACCAGGTGTAACTGTGCAGCGTATTGTAGAAGCTCTCAAGACGCCATCTACTGCAACATCTTCCTTGGCGTAAATGAAGTTTCACAAAGATACACGAAAAAGCGGTGAAGTGGTTGCGCGTCACGACGCAGGTTAAAAAAACCGAACGCGGAAACTTGATCTTCAGTGCACTTACTGAAACGCACCAGCTAAGCAGACGCTCTGCATGTTACTCGAAGGTATTTTTCTGTTTGTTTTTTTGACACTTCGCACCCACAACTCTCTTCGCTGCGGTGCATGGTTAAACGTTTGTTCATCCCACCAGATCTAGTGCACTCTCTGCCCACTTACTCTCTTTTACTCATACCATGAGAGCAGTCGTTGGGAGTTGAGCTGATTTATATAAAACGTCAAAAGTGAGAAGTAAAAACAGCCGTGTGGGGCAGTCTAACGAGACCAAAGCGCAAGAGCAAACCACCTTGCGGGTTCATGACCAGTTGGTGCGACGGTCTTGCGCCGTTCAGCTGAGGTCTCATCGCCAACATCTAATTGTCCCTTTATTTTTCGTTGCATTTCCCTTCCGTATATCAAAGAAAACTAAAACACCTTTCCTGTACGAAGGATGTCATCACGCCACAAAGCCGTTGAACAGAAGAGCGGCCGCCAAACACGCTAAACTTGCTAGATACACCGCGTACTCAGACCCCTCTGCGGCGCGCCAGAGTGAGACGAACGAACCAATGCTGGCCAACATCGCGAGACCCCAAACAGTAGGATCAGTAGGGAGTAGAAAGAAAAAAGCATCCACAACAAAATCGAGCACCGGTTTCGCGAAGAGGAGGAGCAGATGCACCAACGCCATCGAAGAAGCGGCGAGGTAGAGCGACAAACATGCGGAGGCGTCTCGGAAGGCAAAGGGAAGCTCCCGTCGCTCCACCAGCGGCAGCACATCCTGCTGCAACCGAAGGACGATTTCCTTCACCACACGCCCGCAGAGATTCACAGCTCCCATGGGGTCGGCTTGCACCGCCGACCAGTGCAGTGCCTCCGCCACGGGCGTGGGCGTGCCGAGCGCATCCAGGAAAAGAGGGATGGCTTTCTGGAAAACGACCCACCAGCCCACTCCGGCAAGGCCAACGCTCAGCGGAATCGTCAGCAGCGGTAGCGGTGGGTGCCACGCGCGCCGCCAGTAGCTGCGCCGCCACACGGCAACCGCGTACCCGGCAACGACGAAGCCCTCCAAGCACAGCGCACGGCGCACCAAAATGTCACGCACAAAGACGCCCGCGATGTCCATCGGACTCCACGTAGAAATCATCTCCGGCAGCGTTGGTGACGTCGTCAGAAACGGCGGGTAATGCAGACGCGGCCCCCCAAAGGAAACGGCGGCGACGTTTGCACCCGTGGTGAAGAGCAGCACGGCGAGACTAGCCCACCGGCTCTGCTCCTCAAAGAACCCGGCAAAAGGACTGATGATGATGCACGGAATGGCGTAGAACAGCAGTATGAGCGTCGCCACGATCACCCCGAGTGGAGCGTCGCGCAGGACTAACTCAGATCTGGCGGAGGGTTCCATGAAAAGGTTGACGCCATTGCTGCCAAACATGGCAAGATGGAAGTACAGAACGCCGAACAACGTAAACGGGGCAAGGAACCAGGTGAGGTAAAGACGCTCCTTGTACTCGACGTGGTGCACGTAGGATCGGAACTGGGGGTTGTTGGCGAGCTCCTGCAGACTGTTCTGGGTATACTGCGTTGCGGCAGGACCGTGAAAGTCCTTTGGGTCAATGCGCTCGCAGGACATCTTATATATTACGGCGGGAAGACAACAGCTTTGACAGAAGGGTTTTCTTTTTAAGAGCAGGTATCTTTGGCGCGTGACAAGGGAGCAGCAATAACTATCTGTTGTCTCGCTTTGTGTGTTTGTGTGAGCGGTAGTCGGTAACGGTTTGTAACCGAGAGGCACAAACGCAACGCTGCGTCGTCACCTTGGTTCACGTCAAGACGCAGATATCCTTACTTTGGCTTTTCCCTCAAAGGTTCAAGCGGTAAGCGGTGTCCTGAGGTTGGAAACATAAAAGGCATTGATAATTTGTTGGGGATGCGACGCCAAACGGTGTTTGTTTGTTTTGGGGGGGGGAGATCAGGAAGAACGTTGTCTCGTTTGAAGGCAGAAGACAAGGCGGAAGAGAAGAACAGAGCCAGTGGTGAATGCGCGGGCAGAGGAGGAGGTCCTTTAGAAACTCCTCTGCTGATAACCGGAACCTCTGCGAATTGATAGGTGCATCAGGTTGAGCCACAAAGCACATCACCCTTCCCTGCACACGAGTTGCAGGCTTTGGTTGGGATGCCTATTCCCCTCCTTTTCGCAGACGAGCATGTTCTGCCTTCCATAGCATTCACACAGACACAGACACACGCAGGCGAGGGTATGTGCATGCTTGTGTGTGCGTCACTTGCCTCAAGTGTGGAAGAAGAAAAAAAAGAAATTGGGCAGCACACGAGGTACTTTTGCTCTCCATGGAAGAGAAGCGTGGCGTAGTCATTTACGTCTCATCGGATTTCTGTTCGGCGGTTTTCTTGATTCGAACAACCAGAAAAACAAGAGAAGAAGAAAAACGCTGAAGAGAGGCTGCATGCTCAAGTAGCTGACGACTCTGGCGCAGGAAGAAAGCGTAGTATTTTTTTACTTATTGTTCTTTAACTGATTGTAAAACATAGCGCTATGAGTTTCGGTACTCCTGGACATCAAAGAGAGACGTCGAGGGTGTACCCGAAGAGATGGAGTGTCACCGTCGCTCTTTTCTTCGGAATGACGCTATTGCTGATGTCAGCGTCCTTTTGCAGGTCATCACAGCCATTGAAAACTGCATATCCCACCTCCCCCCTTCTCTCTCTCCCTCTCTGCAGGATCTATAAAGTGTTTGCTGTAGGTAGAAACAGCGTATCTCAAAAACAAATTCCGGTGAATCCCGCGGAATCTCCCACAGACCCACACACATGGACACACACACACACACATACAGACACACACGTACCTTTAAAAAAGCTCCTCCCTGTCTGAAGTGTGCGTAGCAAGAAAAGGGAAAAAAGGAACATTTCTGTATCACTGCGCCAAAGTATCGGTGCACAATGACCCTTCTTCCCATCCAAAACGCGCAACCTCCTGGCTTTTCTCGCTCCTATACGCTTCACCTAAAACGTAAAGTCGGCTCACCTTTCTTCATCGATGAATGGCACACGGCTCGTCAGCCAACCGATAAAGGAAAAAGAACGAACCAAAGAGGCAAACGAGGCAGGAGAAGCGAGAAGGGTCATTCGACAAACAGATATATATATATATATATATATATATACTTTTCTCGACTACTCTTTGGTTCGTCGCTCTACTCGGAGTCGCTGCCAGAGTCAGAGGAGGACTCGGATTCGGAAGCATCTGCCTTCGCAGATGACTTGGCGCCGCCGTGCCCCGCGCGCTCCGCCTCGTATCGCTTGCGGTCCTTCGCCGCGAGCTCTTCGTACGGTTTCTTCTCCTCCTCCGACATCTTGCCCCAGGCCACGCCAGCCTCGGTCATCTGTTGCTTGGCGGGGATACCGGTGTGCTTGGCGCGGTAGTCGCCGGCAAAGAAGAAGTACGCGGACATAGCGCGCTTCGGCGCGTTCGGGTCCTTCTCCTTCTTCGCCTTCTTCGACGACTTGACGCTGCGCTTGAACACCTTGCCGCCCTTTGCAGTGTAAGCTGCCATGTCAGCGTCGAAGCGCTTCTTGTCCTCGTCAGCCAGCTTCTGGTATCGCGCCTTTTCAGACTCGGAGAGGGCCTTCCACATGCTTCCCACTTCGGAGAGGATCTCGGTGAGCTTCATTTCAGGGTTCTTCTCCCTGACCTTGTCGCGGTTATCGTTTACGAAGATAAAGTATGCGGACAAGGCCGCCTTCGGGTAGTCCTCCGGCTTCTTCGCCTTCACCTCACGCTTGTTCTCCTTCTTTTCCTCTTTCCTCGACTTCTTGTCGCTGCTGGCGCTGCGCTTCGCACCCGCGCGGCGGGCGCTGACGCTGTCCTTCTCCTGCTGGATTTTGGCGAGCTCACGCTGGATCTCAGGAGTCATCATGAGCTTACTCACTGTCTTGTCCACCTCTGCGGCGTGCGACGCGAACTCGATTTTGTACTTCGCCTCCAGGCGCTTACGCAGAATGTTCTTTGTCAGAGAGCTCAGACCAACGTCGTGCATAATCTGCAGCATCGACTGCTCCAGATCAGTCGGGAGAGGACCGGTGGGGAGTTCCGCCATGGTTAGCTTTTGCTTGTATGGGGGATGGAGTGATAATAGTAACAATAATAGCGCGACGAAGGCAAACCGTGTAGAGAGAGTGAAGGTCGGCGAGAAGAGAAACACGAAAAGCCAAATTACTGCGCAGGAAAACGTCTTTTTCGTCACAAATCCTTCACACGAAAAAAAAAACAGAAGAGGAGAGAGAGTGCGAAGCGGCCCAAGAAGGATTTCTTTAAAGAGCAACAGCGCTGTTCGAGTGCAATGCAGTACAAAAAAGCTTTGAAAGGAAAAGTGAGTCTCGTGGAGGCCAGTTAGGTTGTCTTCAACGGGGCGACGACGCTGATGAGTATTTTTCGGAAGGCCTCTGCCTTAAGCCTATTGTGAGAATACTCTGTGGCGTTTGCAGGTTGCCACACTTTCAAGCCTTCGCATCAGAGCAATGCAGTTGCACATATTTCCCTTTCCCTTTGCCAGTGCATAGACTTCGCGTTTCAAAGCGCGCTTCGACTTTTATAATGAGAAGAAAAAAGAAAGGGCCGACCCTTTAAAGCCGGATAACATTTTTTGTTTCTCTTTGCGTCTCGGCATCTGTTCTATTATTATTATTTGTCGCCGTTGTTGCTGCGTGTATCGGAGCTGCACCACGGTGTGGAAAAGCTGAAACACAAACGCCCATCTAAGTGAAACACTGAATCTAGAAAAAAAAGAGCGTGAAGAACGCAGGTGTAGTGAAAGATAAAGCAGTAAAACATATATATTTGTATGCTGTTGAGAAGCTGCAACTCACAGCACGTGAGAACCCTTCTTGGAAAGGAAAAAAAAACGCGACCGCCTGATATTTCAACCAACAGGGATGCCCACAACCAGACTTACGCTTAAATCATCTGCTTCGGGCATGAAAGCGCTCCATAGGAAAAAGAGGACTTCGGTTTTCACCACGGTGCTCCGTCTCGATACTGAACGTTTTCTTGCGCTTGGCGACCGTCTGCTTCCCGCGCGAGTGATTCAAATGAGCGTTTTGCAAATACCGATTCCCGTAGCTTGATTCCAGTTGCTCGTGCTGCTGCGCCTCGCGTGTCGGCGATGACTCTTGCTCTGTCATCAGTTGTTGAATAGCCGCGACTGCGGAACCAGCAGAGACGCCACAACTAACCAACAGGTTCTCCCACAATGGGCACCGTGCAACGGGTAGTAGGCGAGGAAGTGGCGCCGGAGGGCGGTGGTTGGGCGACAGAGTCGACACTGCCACGCCGTCTTTGGTTTCCTCCTCCCTCTCCTCCGTTCGCTCCTCACTGTACATGAGACTGCGGAAAGGGGGAGAGGTCGGCGTGGCTGCCTTGGAAGGTCGTTCACCTTTTCGCTGCGTCGTGATGACGCACGGCGGCGGCGTCCCACCGTCGTGCCGCGGCACGCTATCTGGTCTTGTTGCGTCAGACCGCGCCATCGACGCAGACGCACCGAAGACGGTGGGCCGCTCGTTGCTGTCGTTGCGCGGAACCGTCGGGGTCGGGCTCCGCGTCGATTCGACAAAGAAGCGCGCCCGCTCGAGGTGGTCCCAGGAGGCGGCATAAGAGGGGAAGCGCTGGGACAGCAGCCTTTGCGCACACCACAGCTGCTGAGCGACGAGCTTAGCGGCGTAGTCAGAGCCCACAACACCCAGACACCGTTCAATGTCGCTGCGATGGTCTGACGCAGAATAGGCGTCTACAGACTCGCGTTTCACGTCACCTTCACCACCACGTTGCGAGGAGGAATCAGAACGCCTCCACGAAGCGAAGGGAGGAGGACTACGACGGGTGGGCTCTGTTGTGGTCAGCTCGCACACCTGCAGCTGCGGCGACGCGTTGGCCTGCCGCTGAGCGTGGGCTACCTGCTGAAGGCGCTCTAGCACCACCGAGACTTCCCGCACTGCCTCCGTAGAGCTGGTGAAGGCGACATCTGCCCTCCACTTGTCCCGTGCGCTGACTAAGGTCTCGGTGATGGCGTTGACAAAGATATGTTGAAATTCGGCGGCACGGGGACGAGTGAGGATGCCGCACAATCCGCCGTCTTCCGCTGAATGGTCGATGAGGGCCGTGTCGAGGAGGCACATGGACCGCAGCATGCACTGCTGCAGTTGGAGCGTCAGATCAGCGTGGAAGCGCCAGGTCGGTGACACGGACTCTCCTGTTGATGCCTCCGGTTTCGAATCGGACAGCGCACTCACGTCTAACACCGACGAGGGTGATGGCGAATATGATGAGGACGCGTCCGGTAAAGTGTACCGTCGCCCACGGCGGTGTATTGTATGGATGCCACGTGGGCTACTTCTCCTGCCTCTCGACAATGCACTGCTCTCATCGAGCAGCGCATTTGAGGACTGCGCCAACGGCGACACGCACGCCGGCGATGTTGTTTCACGTAAACAGGAGTCCACTTCGTTTTGCACATGTGTGCGGGTCTGCTGCTCCATGAGCCGTGTGAGACGCAGCATAAACAGCCCCGCCTCCGTCACGGGGTCCTCACGCGGGCAACAAGAACAGCACCGCGCCGCATCTAGAACACTTCGAAGCGCTCGTAGTACGTGTATAGCGTGTGATGAAGGCAATGGTAATAGGACGTTCACCTTGTCTAGTGCTGTCGGGGAGTCGGCAACACGAGTTTCCGAAGTGTTCCACGATGCTTCGCTTCCACCACGTCGTCCACTGCCCCACACAAACTGCTGCAGAGCAGTGGCGAAGCGCTCGGGTGCATCGGCCAGACACTCTTCTCTTCCAACCTTCAGCTCCGGCGTGACACGGTCGAAAGCCATGGATAGAAACGTCTGTGGAGAGCAGGCAGAGCGTTCCTTCATAACAGTTCCAAGTGACAAGGCGGGAGAAAAAACAGTGCAGCGTCCACGTCACACTTTCTGTTTTAAAAAATCATAATAATAATAATTGAGAATGAGAATGAGAAGAACGGAAAGAGAAGTAAAAGGCGAATTAAACGCAGAGGAATAAGCAGCCAGTTATGATAATAATAAATCTAGTGGAAAGGGTTAGTTTTCCACCCCATGATGTTTTTTCCCTGAATCGCAATGTCGCAAATTAGACACATCCGGAATATTCTTCTTCAGAGAAGCAGATATAAGCCATAACAGTTGCTGATTCTTTTTCATGTAGTCCTTGAGAAGTTGCAAAAGAGCAGTACCGCCGCTTTCCCCTGTAATCATCGCTCAAAACGCTTCACACGTCTTTAAAAGAATAATTGAAACCCAAGCTCCGAACATTGCTGTGTAGGAGCCAGTACGGCACGTACAGAAGTGCCTTCCTTTACACAAAGTGCCGCAGGTGCGAAGCGAGAAAACACGCGTAGCACTCACCACCTCAGCAGCAGCAAAGCAAACTTTGCCATTCTCTCTTACCAGGTTTATAGGTCGATCAAACAGCAAAACAAAAGTTTCTGTTCCGCACACCTTCGTATCTCACTCAAAGGCATCATGAGCACGTTTTTTTTTCCGTTACGCAATCTAACAGACGGTAGTGACTATGTGAGGAAGAACAAGCTCCTCACACCTTCTACTCTTTCTTCAGTCCGTGCAGCCGCTTCTTCTCTCGCGCAACGTCGCGGCGGCGACGCTCTCCCGGATCGACACAAAACGCCTGGCGGTGGGCGTAAAATGCTTGGATTTGACGACCATAAAATAGCCGGTCGTGCAGCGAGCGACGGGCCGTGGTTGCCGTGCCGACATCCGTGAACACGACGAACGCCTGGCCGTGGAAGTCCTTCGACTTGTCGTAGAGCACCGCCTTAACGGGTCCAAACTGGGTGCAGTAGAGGTAAAGCGCCCTTTTCACTTCCGTCGCGGAAGGTTTATCCGGCAAACCTTTAATGTACAGAGTTTGCTTAGGCTCTTCCATGTTGGCCCAAGAAAAGGAAACCTACGCAAAGTGCAACACAAACAAAACCGCAGCTTCACTCGTGTGTGGGTGTGTCCACTACCAATAGAGCATTTATAAACCGAAAACAACAAGGAAGAGAGAGAGAGGAGAGGGAGTCAATGAGCGGGATCTCAGTTATGAGCATGCGTATGTTTCCTACAATTTCGTGAAGTAAACGCTTCTGGGAGACGAAAGGCGGACCCATTGGTCACTCGCTCGGACTGGGTAGACGTCCGTAAAGTTCTATAATTTCAAAAAAAGAAAGTTTATGTTGTTGTTGAACACATTTTGTCTCTTTTATGGCAGGGCCCCGATTGAGTCGTGTACACAACTTAGTCGTTGCCGAAAGAAAAGAGAAAAGAAAAATGTAGCCATGCGATCTCGCGCCAACCTCAACTGGTTAGCATACATGGCGTTTGGGGGAAAAGAAAGACAGCTCTGGTACCACATCGCCCTGTTGCCTTCAAATCGATCAACCTCATTAATGTAGAAAAAAAGAACTCAACGTATCTACCCCAAAGACGATTGAAAATTTCAGAAACGAATAATGTTTATGTTTTCATGCGTAGAGATGGAGAAGGGGAGGAAAAGGAAAAAGGAAAAAAAAATAATGGCCATTTTGGGGCATGCAAACATTAACGCTGTTTGCTCGACACCATAGTGTCTTCCTCCTCGGATGAGGAAAACTCTTGTCGACTACTCTCAGATCAGGAAGGAAGGAAGAAGAAAGGAGAAAGGAGAAAGATCCATAAAGTGCAAAACAGTGTCGTTACATCCCTGTATTGTTTTCATTTTCCTTTAAGGGTTGACGGCGGTATTTTCCTTTTTTAACTGAAATTAGTAGAACTTTACGAAAGGGAGTTTCTTGCAGACTCAGATCGTCTGCATTTCCACCACGTGGGGTTGGAAAAGGGGCGGGAAGGTGGGAAAACAGAAAAAAAGCCTTTCCTGGAGGGGAGAGAAGAGAAAGGGAAAGTATACAACGCGTGGCTTTCGATTCATCTCCCGGCGAATTCTTCCTGGCGCAAGAGTTCAGAAACAATGGATACTTATATGTATCGTCGATTCATTCTGCGCGCCGGGCTCTTTTTCCTGCTCCCCGTCTACTCCCCAAACTTCTTCGCTTATCGCTGCGAGACGAGGCGTCCGCTAACATACGTGTGAGTAATGTTGTGCGGTGCGGCGCTGTAGACGATCTTTTCAAAGACTTCCTCTGGAGTTTCGAGGTCCTCAAAGATCATGAGGCTGCTGTTGGGAATCGTTGTGTCAATCACCAACACATCGAAAAAGTAGCCAGGAGCAATACGGCCGATCTTGAGGTCGAGCGAAATGCCACCGTTGGCCGTGGCGACGAAAAACGCCTCGAGGCTGCTCACGTGCGAACCACTTCGCTGGCTGCGCCGCGCCGCCACAAGAGAAGCATCGGTGCCGCTTTCCAGTACACGAGCACACATCAGGGAGTAGCGGCACACCTCAAACACCGAGGCAGTCGGTCCACCAGATATGTCTGTTCCCATTCCCACGTGCATATCCATGTCCAGCGCCTTGCGGAGAGGAAAGATGGCGCCGGCAAAGTACGCGTTCGAAAGCGGGCAGTGTCCCACAGCCGCCCCCCGTTCCTTGATGAGCTCCATGTCCTCGTGAGACAGGTGGTTTGAATGCGCCAGGATGGTTCGGCGGGTGACGAGGCCAAAGTCATCCAAGGCAAACGCGTCGTGCTTCTTGAAGCGATCAATCACGTAGTTGTGCTCCCAGTCGCTCTCTGAGCAGTGCGTTTGAACGTGACATCCGTACTTCTTCGCAATCTCGCCCAGCCCACGAAGAGACTCGTCCGTACAGCTTGGAATGAAACGCGGAATGACAGCAGGAAGCACCAGTTCCTTGGTGTTGCCGGGCAACGCGCGAACCTGCTGTACAAATGACTCAGAAAGACGAAGCGCTTCTTGTGGGGAGGGGTCGCAGTAGTACGCTGGGCACTGGTCCGTCGCGTCCATTGTGACGCGGCCGACGACCGCACGCTGGCCCTTATCAAGACAAATTCGCGCAAGAAGCACACTTGCCTCGAGATGGATGGACGCAAAGTACGCAACGGTTGTGGTGCCATTCGCCAGTAGAGTCGACACCAGTGAGCTGTATGACTTCTCCGCAAATTCGATATCCTTGTATTTCGCCTCTAACGGGAAAGTGTAATGCTGGAGCCACTCCTCCAACGGCTTGTCCAGCGCCATTCCTAGCTGTGGCCACTGAGGTGCGTGCACGTGCAGGTCAATCAAACCGGGAATGAAGTACTGGCCCTTCTTCAGCCGCGTGAGCGTGCCGGCTGCCTCAGCGGCTTGTAGAGCACTTGCATAGCCAGTCGCGTCTTTCGTGGGATCAATCAGCTGCTGGATGGTGCCGTTCTGCACAACGATGAGGGCATCCGGGATGTGATTCAAGGTGTGCCGGTCTGGAGTTTCAAACACGGTGCCGACGAACGTATGCGTGGACATTTTTTGCTGTGCTCTTATCCTCTTGCTTGGCTTTTCAAGAGAGTGTAGAGAACTGAAAAAATGAGGCTGACAAAACGATGAGAAAAAAAAAGAGAATAGGCAATCAGAGAAAGGAATGAAGAGATTCAACAAGACAGGGAAAAGATTCTTGCGCCACACAATTAATTTTGTTTTCAAGTGTAAATTTTTGTAGCCGTGCCCGCGACTTGTCCAACAACATGTGTTATTTGAAGTCGCAAAAAAACTCAAGGCATGGCAATATTGCAGTTTTGTTCTCTGCTTTGGGCCCTCCAACAGCATCACGTTGGGAGGTTGCCGGTCTCCCGTAAAGCGTTTGTCTTCGTTATCGACTGCTGCATTTGTCGACATCGACAGGTAGGTAATTTTGTTTCTTTTTCTTTCACGTGCATCGTTACTAGTCCATTAACAGTTGATAGTTGTACTTCTATCTCAACATGAAAAGAAATAAAAAAAATAAAAAAAGTGCATACAATATATAAGAGATAGTAGTAGTGACGGTGAATGTAGCAAGGTAGTCACGTTGTGTTTAGTTGTCAGGATTCTCGAGAACAAAAAAAAAAAACTATAAAAAAGAGGGCTTGAATTCGTCTTTGGTCTGTTTGGCAAAAGGAAAAGAGCTGCTTTTCACCGCATACTTTACTGTGAGTATGTGAGCATGGATTTACCACAATTAAATAGCAGCTGTGATGATGGCTTTCAAGCAAAGTCTTCCGATCAATCACGACAAAAAAGAAAAACAGCAATAACACCAAAACGCAAAAGAAAGTGACGAAGTTGATCAAACAAATTCAAAGTGAAAAGAGACTGGAAAAGAGTAGAAGAAAAGACAGAAAACAAGAGAGTGAACCGGCACACAGGGTATATGGGAAGTTGGTCCCCGCCGCCGTGCTGGTTAAACTCAATAAACAAGCGTTTGCATACTTTAGAAGAGAAATAAAATTGTTCACCTTGTTTGTCGCCTCCGCAGCGCGAGAGTTTCAAAAGAAGCTGTGAGCCGGTAAGGCAAAGCAACAGCACTGTGCGGAAGACAAAGACCGAAAGGAAGGCTCCTGAGGTAGCTATCACCACGCACCCACCAAAGGTCAGCTATCCTCTCTTCTCACAAGATAAAGCCGTGTCACCAGCAACAAGTTCGGCGAGGTACGCAGGGACATGTGCCACAAACGTGGACATTCAACCATGTATTTGTGGGAAGTTGCTCCCCTTAATATATGCGGCAGCGCAACCACTTCAGTGAACTTGCTGAAGACAAAGTTCATACTCCGCTCGTCTGTATGCCTGGTCTGGTGTCACGGTGGTACTCGCATATGTGTCCACAGTGCGTGTGTGGCTCTCCTCGTGGAAAGCGACGCGCGTGTGTGAGATGGCGGCGACCGTGGAGGCAGATCCCTGGTGAAATTCCTGTGCACGCCCTTCAGTGGACAGCTCCCCTTGCCTGGAAGGAAACAGCTTTGCGGCAGCTTCGGGCGTGACCTCCCCCACCTTGCGTGCATCCCATTCACGACGGGCGTAAAAGCTGTGGAACGCGTAGTCTGCGTTGCAATCCTTTGCCCCGCCACCCCGGCGTAGTATTGCGGCCTCGCCCCCAGGGTGCGTGGTGAGCACTGCGGTGACGTCGTACACTGAGTTACCCGATACAATCCACAAAGACCGCCGCGAGTTGTGTACTCGAACCTCGTCTTCGCTGAAGAGCGGCCAGTCTTTCCTGAGTCCGCTCAAAGATAACACCTTCACAAGTAACTGCAGCATTGAGGAAATACAGTGTGGAACAGATATTACGAGCAGCACAAAGAGAGAAAGAACCGTATTTGTTTTTCTCTACAGCTATAGGGTCGCCCCGAGAACACCATCACATGAAGTTCTGTAGTACGTACGCGTTTGCGTCAGTAGTTGAAGCAAAAAAAAAGCGCTTCGCTTTCCTTCCACTCGCCGGGGATAGTTTAATTTGGAAAGAAGACGATTAAAAAATGATGAGCTACTTCAGCGCAAGCAAAGTCCTCCAACTTGACAGTTGCGTTTGACAGCACTTTTTGAACGGCAAAAGGAATACATATATATATATGTATTTTGTGTGATTGACAGAAACAAAAAAGAGGTAGAAAAGGGAGAGAAATTCTGAGGGAGATGCTCACGTTTTATTTCTGCGACATCTTAAGTCCTTTCAAATCAGAAAAAAAGCGCACGGGTAATTACTCGGCGTCTTGTCGACAACTAAGTTTTCTCCCTTACTACACTACGCAATTGCAGGCTTGAAATCATCGGGTTGCAGCGTACCCCACTTTGCGTCAGATATACCGCAACGCTCTGCTTGTCTATCCGCACATGAACCCCTTCCAAATAGTTTCTTTTCTAGTTTGTGAGAGTAAAATAAAAGCTGAGGAGAGAGAAAACGTAAAGTTGCAAGTTAAATACAATGACACAAACTGAGACACTTGAAACCAGGACATACACCAAAACAGTAGTAGATAAAACGTAAAAATACATATTGAAAGATATCGAAGCGCTGATGCTGTATCTAACTGCCTCGAGATTGCATGGGGTACCACTGCGGATAGATCAACAGTCGAGCTTCTCTCTTTCAGACAACTAGAAGATATGCAAAAACACTTCACGTTTGAATGCATTTGCTCCATTCCTTTTCTTCTAAAAAAAAAAAAGGTTTCAAGCTGCTCTTTTGATACGCTTGGTGAATTTCAAGGATGAAATGAGCAAAAGCTAAAACCGTAAAAGAGAAATTCTTTCACCTCCTACAAAACCAGAAAGCAAAAAAAAAGTAAATCAGGTCTGTGACACAAGAAAAAGAAAAAACATCGCTCCGCTAATTACAAAGGCAGATATCGTGTCTGCAAAGAAAAAAAAAAGAGAGAAAGAAAGAAACACTACTGAGAACGCTCCCTTTTGCCGCTGCTCATGTTGACATTTGGTTTTGTGACTTGGGTTTTCAAGAGAACAGGGAAATAGAGGTCTGATAGTAAAACTGAACTCCCTCTTAAGACATGAGTTGGTTCGACTGCGTATCGCTTTCACCATCGTGAAATTAAGTTTTGGTTGAAGGAACCTCTATGGACTGAACTTTCGGTTAGCCGTTGATAAGCAGTGCCGCGTCTACTCATGCTAGTGCCCTGAAGTACTTTATGGCTTGTAGATCAACCGTCAACGCATTCTGCATATCTCTCAGTGAGTTTTTTTCCCTCATAGTAAGAGCAAAGAAAACCTACAGAAAACGGCAAAACAAAAGAATGTAAAATGAAAACAGAATAAAAGGTGGAAAACGAAGTTTTAAGGTTCATAAGTTGTAACGTTGCAGACACCACGACAAGTCAGAAGGAAACGCAAAAGAAAGCAGTTTCTTCATTTCACTGTAAGTGTTTTCAACGGAGAGGAAAGAACAAAAACGTTTACGAGGATTTTCTCCCCCTTCCGCTCTTGAACACATGCATTCATTGATGCTGGAAATAGAGAGAACACAAAAGAGAAAGATGACCTTTCGAATTGATCGACTGCACTATTTCACCAAATCCGCGCGGAGTATGCTATCTTCGCTAACGAAATGAATGTCACTATCACTGGATGACAGTGGGTGATCCTTGACAGCAGAGTCCCAGTGCGCAGATCCGGTGCCGTCCTCTTGCATGTCTTCAGTATCACTCGTTATCACAACTTTCGAGATGGATGGCACGGAAGACGCGAACCGCTTGGAAGGAAAAGGGGACGCAGGTGAAAGAGGCGAAGAGACTGGCGCGTCGTACGGTGACAGCTCTCCGATTTTGTACTTCTTGGCATCTTGGCGGGCTGCGCGGCTGTGGAACATCATATCTTCGGCACAGTCTTTCACACCGCCACCTCGCTTAAGCAGTGCACATTTCCCGCCAGGATGCTGACCGAGAATGGGGGTGATGTCGAAGACAGAATTATCGATTACAACCCAGAGCGAATCAGTCGTGTTATGCTTGGAAACTTCTTCGCGCGTAAATGTGGGCCACTTCTGTGCAAGGCCCGTCAGTTGGAGAAGTTGAGTAAACATATCCGGCTACTAAACAGACAGATCAAGAGAGAAAAGCTCTCTTGATTGGCAACGAAAAGGTAGCTTGGCGAAGCAGTCACGCGTGGGAGCTGCGACACTACTACGTCAAAATATTTGGAAGTGCGTAAAGGGAAAAGAACCCGAGTAAAGCAGTTCGAAATTTACGAGCACTGTTTTAGTTATTACTCTTTCACTGGAGTTTGAAACAGAGAAGGTAAAACGTAGTGTCTACTGTTAAGTGAAACCTGTTAGCTATTTCACTTCCCACCTTCACAGCGTTTCAATTTTCTCTCTTTACAGAGTGTTGCGGAGGGAGAAAGAGAGGAGAGGCAGACGTTGAAAAAGAGGATACAGTTGCACACACAAAAGGAAGTAGGAGCACGGGGCTGTTGACTACAAAGAAGAATGTGGCTTCGCTGCACTTTCCAACGAGTGAAAGCTTTTAGCACCCACATCGGCCTTTTTTACGTTGTACTTCCTTTCTTGATTACATTACCCTCACCTTCACCGCGGCGTTTTTCCATTACTTACCCTTTCATTTTCAGTTTCAGTCGAGCGAACGTTTGATAAGGAAAGTCAAGAGAAAAAAAAAAGGAGAAAGCGAGTAATTTGTGTTGGAATTTCAATCCTTTATATCCGGCCAGCTTCTTAATTCTTTTTTGCGTAGCTGTGTATTACGTAGTAGCACGCAGCGAAAGCAACTGAAATGTGCACAACAAGCAAAGAGGAAAACTCTTGTCGACTACTCTCAGATCAGGAAGGAAGGAAGAAGAAAGGAGAAAGGAGAAAGATCCATAAAGTGCAAAACAGTGTCGTTACATCCCTGTATTGTTTTCATTTTCCTTTAAGGGTAGACGGCGGTATTTTCCTTTTTTAACTGAAATTAGTAGAACTTTACGAAAGGAAGTTTCTTGCAGACTCAGATCGTCTGCATTTCCACCTCGTGGGGTTGAAAAGGGGCGGGACGGTGGGAAAAAAAAAGAAAACAGCCTTTCCTGGAGAGAGGTCGACTGGAGAGGAGAGAAGAGAAAGGGATAGTAGTACAACATGAAGCCTTCGATTCATCTCCCGGCGTTTTTTTCCTGGCGCAAGCTCTCAGAAAACAAGAGGAACACAATAATAAATGCTCGTTACGGTGCTTTTAATCACGAGCTGGAAGCATAAATTGCATAAATGATGAGAGCAATAGTACTTAAGAAAATGAGAACCAGTGAAGGGTAAAACACTATTGAGGGGATTTGAGTCAGTTCACCTCTTGAAATGGGTCCGCAGTAGTGTTGTGTGATGCAGAGTAATAGAAGGGACGTACCCATCGTTATCGAGAACAGCACACCAAATAAAGCTGGCACGTAGTTGGCGCAGATGATCGACGTGAAAGCGATCAGAACGTTGAGGGCAGGATAGATGCAAAAATACGAGGATGCGGCGAAGCTGTCGGGACTGCCATTAATCCCGAAATGAATGGGAATCTTATCCCCGACGCTGCCCCTAGTTCGGTAGTAATGGTAAACACTGAATGCTGCCTGCGGCACGACAAGCAAAGCATCGAGAAGGAGCAGTATTACAGGAACTGGTAGCACTGGCGCTTTCGGCGTAATATCCTGTGCCGCACTTTGGAATGTGTTGAAGAGTTTCATTGTGTACGCTTTGATTCGTGTTGCAAATAAGGAACTTGTTGCGTGCACTTGAATTGATTACAGAAGAAAAAACGTGTATTAAAAGTATTAAAATAAAGCAGAGGAGAGAAAAAAAAACGTGGACACAAAAGAGAGAAAGGGACAGAACGAAAAAGAGCCAAGACAGAAATTTGAGAAAGAAAAAACAGAAATAGACGCGTCTTCCACAGAAGGAGAATCATGGCGCCATCAGCAGCTCTCGTCTTCGGGTTTACTGTAAACGGCTAAGCTTCTTGCTTGCACTGCGTCAATAAGGTAACCTTTCACTGTATCCGATAACCAGAAAACAGCCCAATTGGGTGTTTTATGACGTATCTACAGCTGTCGTGCCGGGGTTTTGGAATTCTCTGACACATTGAAAGTGCATCATGAAGAAAATCTTCTCTTTATGTAGTTTTCATGTGTGCGGAAATTTATTTTTGTGGCTCTTTGTGACTTGTTCACCTCTAGCTGCTAGGAGGGAGAAAAAAGAAGGGCAATTCTGTCCTGATCAACACCGTCCACGACCTAATGAATGACGAACAAGGAAAAACAAAAAAGTTCTTCAGGTTACGGGTGATCATACGAAGCCTTGTTGTGAAATGATGCTCACACGCCTTTTTCGCTCGAAAAGGGAAAAGAAGAAAGAAGATACTAACGGTGGCAGAAGAAGAATTCATCAGCACCATGAAGAAAAAATTCCTACACAAAACAAAAATCTAACTCAAAAAGCGTCATAGGTTAACATAAGAAATAAGTTTTCTGTAAGTAAAAGAAAGCGCTATCGAAATTTGGTGCCCCTCCAACGAGTGGAGAGCGACACGTGTTGCCCGCCTAACCTACTTCTTCTCGTACGGGGTACGCTCCGTCAGACTGTGCTTCAGACGATTGAGCTCCTTCAAGTCCTTGTCGGAGTTGGTGATGAGGCCAAGTCCTTTGTATGCGCGACTGCGCGCTAGGAGGGCTCGCCACATGTAGATGTACTCGCTGGCGTTAATCACCGGGGTAACAGCCTCCACCGCATCCTGCAAGCGATTCATCTCCGTCAGCGCGACCGCTTTCTGCACTTGCGTGCGATACAGCATCTGCTTCGCTAGGGCCTTCGCAATCTCCTTCCCGCGGCACGCGTAATCCGTTCCGGCGGCAGTGTCCGACGACACAACCGCCAAGTCCACCGACTCCACAGCATCGGCGACCGCCTGGTCGGAAGAACTGACAGCGGTGATGGGACCAGGACCAAAAGTTTCGCGAATGGAGGCAATGATGCTTCTATCCTTCGGTGCGGACTTGAGGAAAGCGCGAAGCTTCTCCTCGGAGTCGTAGAAAGGCTTGTGGGGCACCGAGGTGCGAATCTTCTCTATAGCCTCGTGCTTGAGCCCAGTGTTGTGGGGCGTCACGGCTTCACTGATCAACTGCTTCGCCTTCACAGCGCCCTCTGAAGTCCATTCGTCGTAGTGGTCAGCGTTGGTAGGAAAGAAGTCATGGAAATGGTGGCGCACATTGGCCTCCTGCAGCGTGAGTGCCAGCTCGATCGCCTCTTCATTCGACAGCTGCCCCCCAAGCGCCTTCTTCGCCGCTTCGAGAGCCTTTGTCGCATTGGGGTCGGCCATCACGTTCGTCATGCCCTCCGCCACGGTGGCGCTGACGTCCTGTGGCTTCACCCCGGGACGCGCGCGACGGATTTGAAACGCGATCAGCGAGAACTCGTTCGTGTTCTCGGGCGTCGCCACTTCCTGCGAAACTTGGATCGGTGCCTTTATGTAGTCCTGGATCTTCTTTTCTACCGCCACAAAGTGGTTGTATGCCTCTTCGTTCGCGCCAGTGTACAGGCTATACTCCGCAGCAGCCAGTTCCACTAACCAGCACCCGGGAGAGCTTGCGACGAGCTCCTTATAGTCGTCCTGCAGCTTGGAGCGGATATCCGACACCTCTGCCTCAGTTGCGCCACCGGACACGTTCAGCGAAGCCTCCTTAATGTCGAGCAGATCGTTGTGCGAGCGAAGGCGAATTCCAATTGCGAGACGCCTCAAGGCTTTGTCTTGAATCTTTGGTAGCACTGTCTCCACCTCCACAAGTGCGTCGGTCGGGTTCCGCGAAAGCAGATAAGCGCTGGCGCGAGCGACCGTTGCAGTTGTACCAGCCAAACCCTCACCTTTCAACTTCTCAACAACGCTGTTGATCGCGTTGACGTTGATTGCGTGGACAGTCTTGACGCCAATCATGCGGCGAATAGTGTTCTGAGTCTCAACGGAGTCCGCCAGAACGGGCTTCAAAGCCGCGAGCGGGGCGCGAGAAATCTTCACCGAGCGAAACATGTTTCGGATGTTTTGAAGGAAAGAGAAGAGAAAAAAAAAACTAAATCGAGTGAACTACCCCGAAATGTACGTTTCTTAATGTTTTTGTACACGGGTCTATACTAAAACTTGAAGCGCACGCACACGCATATAAAACGACAAACAAAGAAAGGCAGGAAAAGATGTGTCACGTGAAAAAAACGTGATTTGGATTCGAGGCGTAACGTGATGATTGTGCATTCAGACTTGCTCCATCTCTGCTTCAATGGAAGTGCAGAAGAACATTAATAGATGACTGTAGAAACGAGTCTCATTCGATCGGAAAATGGTCCTTGACGAAAAGCAGCAGCATAATCTCTGTGTGCCAAAAAAAATAAGCGTCCTTTTCGTGCGTCGCCTTCGAGGTTCGCTTTTCACCTTAACAATGTATGCAAATACACAATTGATTAAAATAGGTGTAAGAGATGAACTCACTTGACGACTTTGTTTGGAGTCATGTACATAGTCATAAAATTGAAAAGTGAAACCATGAAGACGACGACTTTCAATATTATTATATATATATATATATATATATATATATATATATTACG